>NC_084575.2:33245566-33530566 GCF_033978685.3 Nerophis lumbriciformis
AAAGGGTTGAAGATGTTGATCATAGTTCTTATTCTGTGTACTTTGTCTCTTAAAATGAATCATATTGGTGCTTTGTTGGATTTCTTTACTTAATCCGTTCCATCATTTAAATCCACATATAAATATACTAAAGGTTTTAAGTGTTGTACGTGCATACAAATGTTTTAAATTGGATTTTCCTCTAAGGTTATATTCCTCTTCTTTTGTTGAGAATAATTGTTGTACATTCCTGGCTTTGTGTATCATTTTAGATGTTTGCAAATGCACCAAATCGTTAAATTTCTATATTTGTGATTTAATAAATAAAGTGTTTGTATGTTCTCTACATCCAACATTATGTATTATTATAATTGATATTTTTTGTTTGATTTATTGATTGAAAGGTTTTATTAGTAGATTGCACAGTACAGTACATATTCCGTACAATTGACCACTAAATGGTAACACCCCAATAAGTTTTTCAACTTGTTTAAGTCGGGGTACACGTTAATTAATTCACTATAACACAGTTAGGGTTAGGGTTAGGGTTAGGGGTTAGGAGTTAGGGTTAGGGGTTAGGGTTAGGGTTAGGGTTAGGGGTTAGGGTTAGGGTTAGGGTTAGGGTTAGGGGTTAGGGTTAGGGGTTTGGGTTAGGGTTAGGGTTAGGGGTTAGGGTTAGGGTTAGCACTTTTCTAGTTATTTCCCATATTTCTGCACAATAAGTCAGATATGTAACACTAGTGAGCAGTAGAGAATATGAAGTGATTTTAGGTCTAGAACATGTTTTGCTTTATTCATTATTGACATTTTTCTACTTTATGTTGTATATTTCTTTACATGAGATTTCCAATTCAATTTTATCATCTATTATTACACCCAAAAATGGGTTTTTATGTTACCCTTTCAATATTTACTGCGTCTATTTGTATTTGTGTTTGACTTTCTCTTCTACTGTTACCAAATAGCATTATTTTAGTCTTTAGATTCAAAGTCAAACAATCTTAATTTATAATTATATTTGTTCATTTCTTCTGTTATTATTAGCATTATCTTCTGTGTGTTCTCCCCTGAACAAAACACGGTTATGTCGTCTGCAAATAATACTAACTTTAAGTCCTTTGTAACTTTACAAATGTCGTTTATGTCGAGATTGAACAATTTTGGTCGGAGTATTGATCCCTGAGGTACGCCACAGGATATTTTTTTTTAGCTCTGCGGAAGTGTGTTCGCCTATCTTCACGTATTGCTTCCTGTTGGTTAGTTTATTATTTCTTCGGCCAGTGGTCAACAAAATAAACAAACAGTTGTACATTCATAAATTGGCAATGTTACAGACCGGATGGGTTTAGGCTGAAGTTGAGCACTTATTTCGTCTAACCCTATAAACAAATCTCAAATACAAGATGAGCTTCCTAGAACTATAAAATGTTCTTCACACAACATAAACACTGTTCAAATATATACACAGTAAATACATGTGAAATATCCCCCGTGCACGTGTTAGTTAAACATTTGTACCAATAATATATATACTATATGGAGGAGGCATAGCTCGGCATAGGTTCGATCCCCGCTTCTGCCATCCTAGTCACTGCCGTTGTGTCCTTGGGCAAGACACTTCCCGGTGCCACCCACACTGCTTTAAATGTAGACTTCCTTTTATTGTCATTCAAATTCGAACTTTACAGTACAGATAAGAACGGAATTTCGTTGCATTAGCTCATGGTAGTGCAGGATAAAAGAGCAATAAGGTGCAGCTATAAATAAATAGATTACAGTACAGATAAATATATTGCACTTTTGCATATGCATCCATGTTTTATGGATGTATGTTGTATTGTCTTTATATTCCAGCCAGTTAATCCATTTTTGGTGGGGGAATTGAGGAGATTATTATGATGCGTTTGTAACCTATACATGCTACGAATCAATGCAATATATATGGGGTGTTATGGGCTAGGAACAGAAGACTAGAGTTTCGACTCGGAGAGAGAAGGCAGAGCTTTATTATCGAAACACATTTAAAAGTACATTCAATACACAATAGTTATCATTGGTTTAAGTCATATAAACCTTGTATATGGACCATTGAGAATATGCCACAAAGACTGTTGCAATGAAACAATCAAAGAAAGGTACTATTTTCATAAACATGGACTCCGTTTCTACAGTCACACACAGCTTAATGACAAACAATACGGCGCTCTATAAAGTTAACAAATAGGTATTTAGTTTAAAATCCTGTCAGCACAATATTTCGGGTGAAAACGATAATAAAAACCTACCTCGAGCAGAAATACGACCTGTCTCCCCTCACGTCCTGTCTACTGGCCACTTCCTGCTACCGGCTTATAAGCACACAGTAATAGAAAGCCAGAGCCTAATAGTCTCCGCAAAAGGTACGGATCCGACAGCTGCGTTACACGTTCAAGACTCTTCCGGCCTGAGGGAAGAAGCTGTTACAGAACGTGGGGGTTCTGCTACGGAGGCTGCGGAACCTCTTTCTAGAGTCCAGCAGTGAAAACAGTCCTTGGCGGGGGTGGGGTGGGAGGAGTCTCTGCAGATTTTCTGAGCCCTGGTCAGGCAGCGGCTTTTTGCGAACTTAGGTATTAGATATGTACTGTCATTTTCGGAGTATAAGTCGCACCGGCCGAAAATGCATAATAAAGAAGGAAAAGAACATATATAAGTCGCATTTTTTGGGAGAAATGTATTTGATAAAAGCCAACAGCAAGAATAGACATTTGAAAGGCAATTTCAAATAAATGAAGAATAGTGAACAACAGGCTGAATAAGTGTACGTTATATGAGGCATAAATAACCAACTGGTATGTTAACGTAACATATTATGGTAAGAGTCATTCAAATAACTATAACATATAGAACATGCTATACGTTTACCAAACAATCGCTAAATCCCATGAAATCTTATACGTCTAGTCTCTTACGTGAATGAGATCAATAATATTATAATGTGTTAATCATTTCACACATAAGTCGCTCCTGAGTATAAGTCGCACCCCCCGGCCAAACTATGAAAAAAACTGCGACTTATAGTCCGAAAAATACGTTATATGCAATATGTACATACAGCTGGCCTAAATAGCATGTTAGCATTTATTAGCTTGCAGTCATGCACTGATTAGCAGTCCAACAAGTCAATAACATCGACAAAACACACCTTCTTTTTTTTTTTGCATTCGCACACAGTATAAAACATTTGGTGGACAAAATGAGACAAAGAAGAAGTGGAAGATTTCACACTCCACACTATGGTGAGTTCAAGAACCGCCAAAAATTAGTAGGACAAAATGTTTTTCACCAAACAGTGTCATCAGTGAAGCATACACACAAAAATACTGCGACTTATAGTCCGAAAAATACGCTAACTTAGATATTTGAAGTGCTTTGAGTCACCAGAGTAAAGTGCTATATAAATATAATTCACTATATATAAACAATTATACTTGTATTATTATTTACATCCCACATTCCTGTTGGTTGAGTAGCTTCTTATCCAGTTCAAGACCAAACCCTCTGATGCCATACCGTTCTTAATTGTTTATGAATTATTTTGGATTTGATGCCCTGTGATGTCATTTCGCTCCACGCCACCCGATCCATCGAAGCATTTCTCTGCCTTGTGTGATGTTGCCGTGTCTCGCCACTCACCGGCTTTTTGCGAACTTAGGTATTAGATATGTACTGTCATTTTCGGAGTATAAGTCGCACCGGCCAAAAATGCATAATAAAGAAGGAAAAAAAACATATATAAGTCGCATTTTTTGGGGAAATTTATTTGATAAAAGCCAACAGCAAGAATAGACATTTGAAAGGCAATTTTAAATAAATAAAGAATAGTGAACAACAGGCTGAATAAGTGTACGTTATATGAGGCATAAATAACCAACTGGTATGTTAACGTAACATATTATGGTAAGAGTCATTCAAATAACTATAACATATAGAACATGCTATACGTTTACCAAACAATCTGTCACTAAATCCCATGAAATCTTATACGTCTAGTCTCTTACGTGAATGAGATAAATAATATTATAATGTGTTAATCATTTCACACAGAAGTCGCTCCTGAGTATAAGTCGGCCAAACTATGAAAAAAACTGCGACTCATAGTCTGAAAAATACGTTATATGCAATATGTACATACAGCTGGCCTAAATAGCATGTTAGCATTTATTAGCTTGCAGTCATGCACTGATTAGCAGTCCAACAAGTCAATAACATCGACAAAACACACTTTTTTTTTTTTGCATTCACACACAGTATAAAACATTTGGTGGACAAAATGAGACAAAGAAGAAGTGGAAGATTTCACACTCCACACTATGGTGAGTTCAAGAACCGCCAAAAATTAGTAGGACAAAATGTTTTTCACCAAACAGTGTCATCAGTGAAGCATACACACAAAAATACTGCGACCTATAGTCCGAAAAATACGCTAACTTCGATATTTGAAGTGCTTTGAGTCACCAGAGTAAAGTGCTATATAAATATAATTCACTATATATAAACAATTATACTTTCATTATTATTTACATCCCACATTCCTGTTGGTTGAGTAGCTTCTCATCCAGTTCAAGACCAAACCCTCTGATGCCATACCGTTCTCAATTGTTTATGAATTATGTTGGATTTGATGCCCTGTGATGTCATTTCGCTCCACGCCACCCGACCCATCGAAGCATTTCTCTGCCTTGTGTGATGTTGCCGTGTCTCGCCACTCACCTTCCCCGCTCTCTTGTTTCCCGCCTGTCCGCAGGCAAGCGGCCGCACCAGTGTCAGATCTGCAAGAAGGCCTTCAAACACAAGCACCATCTCATCGAGCACTCGCGCCTGCACTCGGGCGAGAAGCCCTACCAGTGCGACAAGTGCGGCAAGCGCTTCTCCCACTCGGGCTCGTACTCGCAACACATGAACCACCGCTACTCGTACTGCAAGCGCGAGGCGGAGGAGCGCGAGGCGGCCGAGAGGGAGGCCCGCGAGAAGGGCCACCTGGAGCCCACCGAGCTGCTGATGAGCCGGGCCTACTTGCAGGGCATCACACCTCAGGGCTACCCCGAGCTGGCGGAGCGAGACGCCATCATGCGGCACGAGGGCGTGAACGGCGGCATGGCGGAGGGACGGAAGGAAGCGGAAGAAGCGTACGCCAAGATGGAGGAGTTTGAGGAGGAGGAGAGCAAAAGCATGGACACGGACCCGGACACGTTGAGGGACGAGGAGGACAACGGAGAGCACTCGATGGACGACAGCTCGCTGGATGGCAAAACGGAAACCAAATCGGATCACGAGGACACGACGGAGGACGCCATGTAGTTTCGGACGTCTCCTCCAAGTCGGTGTTCTCATTTGCTCGGTTTTTAAGACGTGACGTTTTTTTTTTGGAACCGCACGTGCACGTGCCTGAAGCTTCCGGGAAGCTTCCACCCGCCCAATCCAGGAGGCGGGCGGTGTCGATGGGGGGGGGGGGGGTTGTGACAGAAGCTGCATTATGCAAACCGAACAAAGAATAATTTGGAAAAAAAAAAAAAAAATGTACAGTCCTATGGCCTAAACATGTGTGGTGCTAACCTACCCTACCCCCCCTCCACCCACCCCAATGACCGTGTTCCATAGTATTTATAGCACAAACAGTGACTTGTACAAATTGCACTCCGCTTCTATAATCATGAAGGAAAACAAAAAAAAAAAAAAGAAAAAGTATTGCCTATGTATATATTTATATGGTGTGGGAAACAAGGCAGTGGCGCCCCCCTCCCCCAGCCCCCCGCCCCCCCTCTTCGAATCGTCGGTGTTAGTCGTCGCCCACCTTTTGGTTCAGCCACACTGTGTCAGGCCTCCGATCACTAAGACTGTGAAGGACCTCGCTCAAAGGAGGGGAGGACCTCCCTAAGGGAAAATTAGGGTCTGGACTTTGGATGCTTTTCGGAGGAAGGGGGGGGGGGGGGGGGGGGGGGTAAAAATAAAGGATGAAGCCTTTGTGAGGTGTTTTTTTTTTTTTTTTTTTTTAAAAAGAAGCCTTATATGCAAACCTTTTAACCTGTGTGTTCTCTGCAAGTGCCACCCTCGTATTGTGTCAAGAAAGGTTTTGTTTTGTTTTTCCACCAGCTTCAGTATTATGGGATGGTTTACTGTTGTTCTCTGCGGCACCCGTGTCAGTATTAAAGACTCTAGGCAGCAGTTACTTAGTTTACATTATGTCGTGCAATGTTTATTTGTCAGTGTTACACCAAACCTCTTCTTTTCTTTTTTTTTTTTCTTTTTTTTTTTTTTTTCTTTGGAATACAGCAAATTGCATTCATTTTATTTGTAGGTTGGGAAAAAAAAAAAAAAAAAAAGATTATTTATGTGGCCCATTTTATATTTCCTAATTTTATTTATTTCATACTGTTGTGTACAGTACTATAGGTCTTCAATATATAGATATATTTTAGTAAAAAGGAACATGTGTCGATCATAGGGCAAATTTTACGTAAAGAGAGCATTTATTGTGTTTTGAAACATTGTGAAATGCGAATTTTAATCTTATTTTATTTTATTTCCTCTTATTTTTCCACATAATGGAAAATGTCAAATTTGGGAACTTTTATACAATTGTGAAAACACTGTATTTTCGACTGAAAAGAAAAAAAAAAAATATTCCACTTTCTTCATGTTTTGTTTCTTTTTTTAAGCTAAAAAAAAAAATGAAGAGGGACTGTTAAATACTATGTATGATATCATGACTGAAGAAGAATCTTTCCTGAAATGTCTTTGTAAAAGTATTATTGAACTCTTGATTTGTAATTTCTCTTGAAAATGACCCTGCTCGAATAAAAGTAGCCAAAATTACAAAGCACCAAACTCTTGCACCGTCTTCTCTGTTTGGTGGCTCATGCTTGTTGATGTTTGTCTGCTTCTTATTTGATCTGCCTCCTATCATGTTGTCATGAATAATGCTTTAAAAAACATCATCGTCGTTAAAATCCTCTTTATTAGTTTTGAGCTCAAAAACATTTTGGACTGCAATGAGGTGGCGACTTCCGCCCGAATGCAGCACCACCCCGAAAGGGACAAGCGGTAGAAAATGAATTCATGGAAAAACATTTTGAAGAATACCCCTTGTTGTAAAATTATAACGTTACCTTTAACCATCCTAAAAAACAATCTGTTATATATTTTTTAATTTTTTTTAACCACATTTACATAGTCATTGGGTCCTATTGTTCAGTCTTACATCTTCTGGCCATGAACTCACACAACCTCTCAAGGTTCGAACAAAATCTATTTGTTTCATTGGACTGGATTCATCAGATTCAAGTAATTAAAATGTATTTTATATATTTTTTTGGTTGTTATTACAATGTCTAGAGCATGTACATATGTAGTTATTGTGGAACAGATGCATAAAATTTCATTTAGAGCTTGTTATATAATTTTTGCAATTATAAAAGAGGGGGAAAAAAAGCATTTTTTTAAGAGTTTTATCTTGTTTAATATTTTTTATATTTGTAATAAATGACTTCAAAAAAATATAACTAATTAGTTACAGGCAGTTTTGTCATTTTTGTCTTCCGAGGAGCAGTTTTTTCTCCGTATTATTCAAAAATTGCTCTGGAGCGCAATTTTTAAATTTGGGGTTAGGTTTTTTTATTAGATCGCAATTTTTGCCAGTCCTGATGTGTGCGTTCAGTTTGGTGAGTTTTGAAGCGTGTTAAAGGGGGTCAAATTACAGCTCAAAGAGGCAAAAGTGACTGTTTTTAGTACTTTTTTGTCTTGAAGGGGGAATTGCCAGCTTCCTGTTGATTTTTGCCCCAGGATGCAAAATTATGAGAACTAGGTCTTAGTCAGACCTACATAGAGGATTTTGTTTCATGTCTTTCCGATTTTCCTAGTGGAAGTTACAGGCAGGCTAGTTTTTTTTTTCCTAGGAGGCGCTAGAGCGCAATTTTGATTTTTGCGGTTCGGTTTTTTATTAAAAGACAATTTTTGAAGGTCCTGATGTGTGGGTCAAATATGGTGAGTTTTGAAGCATGTTAAGTGGGTCAAATTAGTGCTCAAAGAGGTTCAAAAATGTTCATTATATCTTCTTATTCATATACTTATTCAAATGTTCTTGTAATCAGACCATATTCCATCGAATATACCGAAAATATGGTCTGATTACAAGAAAATGTGCAAAAGTAAGTACATTTCCTGAAATTAATTTATTTTGATTATTTATAGGGGTGAAGTTGAATTTTAGGAACTAGTGACAGGCAACAAATGCTAATTGTCCAGTGTTTGTATTTATTAAATATGCAATGTGCAGGATACAGTTATTTTTTTGGGGGGGCATTTATATATTTTATTTCTTGGGGATGCAAATAGGGAACGATTCAGTAAAATGGACCATTTTTACTCCAAACAACGCAAATATGTGTTTAACCCTGTAACACCCCTTGTTGTAAAATTACAACGTTACCTTTAACCATCCTAAAAAACAATCTGTTATATATATATATTTTTTTTTACCACAATTACATAGTCATTGGGTCCTATTGTTCAGTCTTACAAGGCTATTGGATCGTACGACTTCTGGCCGTGAACTCACGCAACCTCTCAAGGTTTCCTTCGAACAAAATCTATTTGTTTCATTGGACTGGATTCATCAGATTCAAGTAATTAAAATGTATTTTATATATTTTTTTGGTTGTTATTATAATGTCTAGAGCATGTACATATGTAGTTATTGTGGAACAGATGCATCAAATTTCATTTAGAGCTTGTTATATAATTTTTGCAATTATAAAAGAGGGGGAAAAAGCGTTTTTTAAGACTTTTATCTTGTTTCATATTTGTAATAAATGACTTCATAATAATATAAGTAATATGTGATTATTATTATTAATGGTATATACCGTTATGGGGCTAAGTAAGCAATCAACCCTGCAAATGAACCCTTAGTTGTTCAGACAACGTGAGTACAAATACAGAAATTCTGCTCCCATCAAAGCCCAATGTTGCAATATTACAACATTTCTCTAAAAACATACATAAACATTTTTTTTTTTAACTCTTCAATTTCTGCATTAAATGCCTCCTACAACAACATCTGAAAGGTCAATTATTTTTTTTTAGGTTTTTACCACATTTACATAGTCATTGGGTCCTTTTTGTTCAGTCTCACAAGGCTATTGGATCGTACATTTGTTTATAAGTCACGCCTTCTGGCCGTGAACTCACACAACCTCTCAAGGTTTCCTTCGAACAAAATCTATTTGTTTCATTGGACTGGATTCATCAGATTCAAGTAATTAAAATGTATTTTATATATTTTTTGGTTGTTATTACAATGTCTGGAGCATGTACATATGTAGTTATTGTGGAACAGATGCATCAAATTTCATTTAGAGCTTGTTATATAATTGTTGCAATTAAAAGGAAAAAGCGTTTTTTAAGAGTTTTATCTTGTTTCATATTTTTTATATTTGTAAAAAATTACTTCATAATAATATAACTAATGTGTGATTATTATTAATGGTATATACCGTTATGGGGCTAAGTAAGCAATCAACCCTGCAAATGAACCCTTAGTTGTTCAGACAACGTGAGTACAAATACAGAAATTCTGCTCCCATCAAAGCCCAATGTTGCAATATTACAACATTTCTCTAAAAACATACATAAAAAATTTTTTTTTTAACTCTTCAATTTCTGCATTAAATGCCTCCTACAACAACATCTGAAAGGTCAATTTTTTTTTAGGTTTTTACCACATTTACATAGTCATTGTCTACTTTTTGTTCAGTCTCACAAGGCTATTGGATCGTACATTTGTTTATAAGTCACGCCTTCTGGCCATGAACTCACACAACCTCTCAAGGTTTCCTTCGAACAAAATCTATTTGTTTCATTGGACTGGATTCATCAGATTCAAGTAATTAAAATGTCTTTTATATATTTTTTTGGTTGTTATTACAATGTCTAGAGCATGTACATATGTAGTTATTGTGGAACAGATGCATCAAATTTCATTTAGAGCTTGTTATATAATTGTTGCAATTAAAGGGAAAAAGCGTTTTTTAAGAGTTTTATCTTGTTTCATATTTTTTATATTTGTAATTCTTAAAAATATAACTAATGTGTGATTATTATTAATGGTATATACCATTATGGGGCTAAGTAAGCAATCAACCCTGCAAATGAACCCTTAGTTGTTCAGACAACGTGAGTACAAATACAGAAATTCTGCTCCCATCAAAGCCCAATGTTGCAATATTACAACATTTCTCTAAAAACATAAAAAAATAAAATAATAACTCTTCAATTTCTGCCTCCTACAACAACATCTGAAAGGTCAAAACATTTTTTTTTGATGTTTAGAAAATGAAAAACATCCACATTCAAGTCTTATATGTTATTGCAAAATGTACAATGATGTGGGTTTTTTTTAATATAATATAAATGTTTATTAAAAAAAATAAAAAATAACTCTTCAATTTCTGCCTCCTACAACAACATCTGAAAGGTCAAAACATTTTTTTTTTAGGTTTAGAAAATGAAAAACATCCACATTCAAGTCTTATATGTTATTGCAAATTGTACAATGATGTGGTTTTTTTTTTAATTATAATATAAATGTTTATTTGATTATTATCAGAGCGGCAACATAAAAGGTTGAGCGATGCCGAACATCAGAGCAATTTTTGCATTTTTTACATCGACCGCCTCTCCGCCGCATCACTTTGCAGAGGGGTGGGGGTCTTGAATGATTAGCTGCTAAATTTCATACCATTATTGGATTTTATTTTTTTATTATATTTATATATTATTTATCTATTTTTTTTATTTATCTATTTATTTATCTACCTATTTATCTATTATATATATATACATTTATATATATATGTATGTGTGGGAAAAAAATCACAAGACTACTTCATCTCTACAGGCCTGTTTCATGAGGGGTTCCCTCAATCAAAAAATCTCCTGATGATTGAGGGAACCCCTCATGAAACAGGCCTGTAGAGATGAAGTAGTCTTGTGATTTTTTTTCCCACACATACATATACTGCGCTCTACTACGGTATCGAGCACTATTTTTTGGATAACCTTATTAAGACATACATTTATATAAAAAGAACAGAAAACGAAACGACATCATCTGGTACAACCCCCCATACAGCAAAAACGTCTCAACGAACATTGGACACAAATTCCTCAATCTGATTGACAAACACTTTCCCAAAGACAACACCCTAAGAAAAGTATTCAACAAGAACAACATTAAATTGAGCTACAGCTGCATGAACAATATACGACAAATCATCTCAAACCACAACAAAACAATTGCAAATGAGCCGTCGACCCCCAGACAGAGCGACCCCAAAACCAACAAAGGATGTAACTGTCGAAAGAAACCTGATTGCCCTTACAAACATCAGTTGTCTACCAATCTAAGGTAATACGCAAGGACATTAACACATCCGACACATATGTAGGATTAACCGAGGGAGAATTCAAAACCAGATGGAACAATCACAAGGCTTCTTTCAGGAACCAAAACCTGCGGAATACCACAGAACTCAGCAAACACATTTGGGACCTCAAAGACAATAATGTTGAATATTCAATAACATGGCAAATTCTTGCATCCAGCACACCTTACAATAGTGGTAATAAAAGATGCAACCTATGCTTGAAAGAGAAACTGTTTATTATTTACCGTCCAGACCTGTCATCCCTCAACAAGCGCAGCGAAATTGTAACAACATGCCGCCATAGACGGAAACACCTCCTAGGTAACACATGAGCCAATCACCACGCCCCTAGGCCAGCCCGTACCCACCCACTCTGTACCCTATATAAACCATGGTATGCGAATGCTCCCATTAAAATCTCCTGATGATTGAGGGTGCCCCCCCTCATGAAACAGGCCTGTAGAGATGAAATAGTCTTGTGATTTTTTTCCCACACATACATATACATTTATCTATATATATTTTATATTTTTTACATATTTGGAATGCAGCAAACGAGTCTCTTGGTGCAGGATGGTGAGGGCAGCCAGGGGGGGAACCATCCTCTATTTTTGCATATTTCAAGCTGAAAAAAAAAAAGGGGTCAAAGGTCAGGATAGGTGTGAGAAATTCCGAACCACCGCTGTCAAGCGGATCCGTCATTCTGCCTTATCGGCTGAAAAGCGCCCCGTGTCTGCTTTTACATGGACTGATCAATACCGTCTGGCACGATGTTGCCGAGGCCCCCCGATTCTAATTGCAATGAATGCGAACGCCATCGATTCCCGGCGCATTTTAATTTATTATTGAATGACGGATGACGCTTTGAGTGGCATATTGCCGCCAGACACCGAGAAGCGATCCCCGGTTTTTTTTTGGGTTTCGTCACGTCGGGCCGGGGCGGGAAAAAAAGGGCAAACGCTCACTTTACTGATGTGTTAAATTCCTCTAAAAAAACATACATTTTGTGTGCTTTGAGAGCGTTTAACACCGTCGTCGTCGTCGTCGTCGGACCATATGCCCGGGCCCAGATTGCTGGTGTGTTTTGGACAGCTGAGCTGCGATGATTCACTTCAGGGACTCGTAGAGACCAGAGCTAAGTGTACGTTTAGCCCGAGGCCCCACACACACACACACACACACACACACACACACACACACACACACGCTAACAGTGCCATTGACTCCTTTGCATTGACAACACTCTCCGGTCTTGTTCTCATCAGCATCAGCATCATCTTCCCCTTTGCTGCCGGCAAAGTTAGGAAGCCAGCGAGCAAATTTAAACTGCATAATATATGTTAGTACCTAACTTTGCTTTTATTTTTATTTATATATTTTTTTATATATTATATATTTGTATTATTATATATATATTTTTTTGCTATGTATTTTTATTATTATATTACATGTATTATTTTTTTAATACATGTCTGTAATGATAATGTCAATGAGTTATTTTTTTTTTTTAAATCACTGCTATGTTGAAATTGTTACTAATATTGATTATGTTGTTGATAATATTCATTTTTGTTTCACTACAAGGCAAAAAGTTAGTGTTCAAAAACAAGAAAAAAATATACAAAAATGAGGGGTATTTTATTTGAACTAAGCAAAATTATCTGCCAATAGAACAAGAAAATTTGGCTTGTCAAGACGTTCCAAAACAAGTAAAATTAAAGCTGCAAGCAGCATTGGTCGGGCCCGCGTATTTGGCAGGTGCTAGTCCTAACTGTCCCAATACTTTTGTTCAGTGATAGTCCTAAGTGTCCCAATACTTTTGTCTACTTTTAGTCTGAAGTGTCCCAAGACTTTTGTCTAGTGTACCTACCTTGTCTGCATTGTGTGGGCACCTTGGTGCTTCCTGCTTTTAAGCAGCCATCTTAAAAAAACAGCAGCGCAGCAGCATCAGCGCAGCGGGTCTTTGAAGGGTCATAAAATCAAAACCGGAGCAGTTAGAAAAAACATGATTCTGTCGTTGTAATCACAAGGGTTCAATCTCTCTCCTGTGTTAGTTTGAAGGTGAAACGACAAACGCGCTCAGAGGAGTTCGTTTTTGAAGGAAGGTGACCGGTTTTTACAAGAAATTTGTTTTGAAGGGGGAATAGCAAACTTTCTGTTGATTTTTGCTGGGGGTTGTCAATTTATGAAATGTAGGTCTAAGTGAGACCTACATAGAGGTTTTTGTTTCATGTCTCTCCGATCTTCCCAGTGGGAGTTACAGGCAGTTTTGTCATTTTTTTCTTCCGAGGAGCAGTTTTTTTTGCGTTTTATTAAAAAATTGCAGTAGAGCACAATTTTGAGATTTGGGGTTAGGTTTTTTCATTAGATGGCAATGTTTGACAGTCCTGATGTGTGCGTTCAGTTAGTGAGTTTTGAAGCATGTTAAGGGGGTCAAATTACAGCTCAAAGAGGCAAAAGTGACTGTTTTTAGTACTTGTTTGTCTTGAAGGGGGAATTGCCAACTTCCTGTTGCCCGAAAATATACATTATGAAATCTAGGTCTACGTCACACCTACATAAAGTTTTTTGTTTCATGTCTCTCTGACCTTCCTAGTGGGAGTTACAGGCAGTCTAGTTTTTTTTCTTTCCTAGGGGGCGCTAGAGCGCAATTTTGAGTTTTGAGGTTTGGTTTTTTGATATAAAGTTTTTCCGTTTATTACTGATGTGTGTGTAAAATTTGGTGAGTTTTGAAGCATGCTAAGGGGGTCAAATTACAGCGCAAAGTTGCGGAAGAATAATAATAATAAAGAATAAAACCTTACAAATTCAATAGGTCCTTATGTCCCATTGCATAAGGACTCCCTGTGGGAGTCCTTATGCAATGGGCCATGCGGGCCCTAATTATCTAACTTCAATTAACCCAAAAATACCTTAAAATAAGTATATTCTCACTAATAACAAGTGCACTTTTCTTGGTAGAAAAAAAAGAGACCTTTTTGCTCAATATGTTGAAAAATATTCTTAAATTAAGTAAATGCTAGTGCCATTATCTTGACATAATGATATTACATTTCTTGAAACCAGCAAACTTATACTAAAAACTAATTTATTGTTCTTAATGGAAAGGCAACACGTTTCCTAGCCGCTCAGGCAAATCATATTGTCTAAAAAATCATATTGTCTAAAAATGCATTTTTCCATGGATAACATGACATCATCGCGCCAAGTGCGTGCTCTTTCAGTCAATTAGTGCGCATATATACAGTCCGGCCCCCGGCCAACATTTTTTTAATTGTAATTTTGAGGAATTTATCTGAATGTGCATGAACTATTTATCTTCAAAATAGTTAGAAATGTCACATGTTAAATGTTTAAATATTAACTGTCAGTTTACTGTACTGTTGTTTTAATTATGAGACACAATTGTGTCAAAATCATGATTTTTATTTTCATGCTTGAAATAAGAAATTAATACTTTAAAAAAGTAGTTTTATACTTGTGAGTGTTGATGACACAGCTTTGCAACACTTGATATTCTAGTTTCAAGCATGTTTTACTCAATATAGGTCATCAAATCTCAGCAACAAGCTGTAATATCTTACTGAGATCATTTAGGAGCAAAACACTTAAAACAAGTAAAACACTCTAATATAAAATCTGCTTAGTGAGAAGAATTATCTTATCAGACAGAAAATAAGCAAATATCAGCCTTATTTGACATATTTCATCTTACTTAGATTTCAGTTTTTGCAGTGTAACTTTGCTTTTTTAATACATGTCTGTAATGATAATGTCAATGAGTTGTTGTTTTTTTAAATCATTGCTAGGTTGAAATTGTTACTAATATTGATAATGTTGTTGATAATATTCATTTTTGTTTCACTACACTGCAAAAAGTCAGTGTTAAAAAACAAGAAAAAAAAATACAAAAACGAGGGGTATTTTATTTGAACTAAGCAAAATTATCTGCCAATAGAACAAGAAAATTTGGCTTGTCAAGACTTTCCAAAACAAGTAAAATGAAATGTAGGTCTAAGTGAGACCTACGGAGAGGTTTTTGTTTCATGTCTCTCCGACCTTCCCGGTGGGAGTTACAGGCAGTTTTGTCATTTTTTTTCTTCCGAGGAGCAGTTTTTTCTCCGTTTTATTCAAAAATTGCTCAAGAGCGCAATTTTTAAATTTGGGGTTAGGTTTTTTTTATTAGATCGCAATATTTGCCAGTCCTGATGTGTGTGTTCAGCTTGGTGAGTTTTGAAGCATGTTAAGGGGGTCAAATTACAGCTCAAAGAGGCAAAAGTGACTGTTTTTAGTACTTGTTTGTCTTGAAGGGGGAATTGCCAACTTCCTGTTGATTTTTGCCCGAGAATGTACTATTATGAAATCTAGGTCTAAGTCACGCCTACATAAAGGTTTTTGTTTCATGTCTCTCTGACCTTCCTAGTGGGAGTAACAGGCAATGTCTAGTTTTTTTGGTTTTTTTTTTCCTAGGGGGCGCTAGAGCGCAATTTTGAGTTTTGAGGTTTGGTTTTTTGATAAAAAGTTTTGCCGTTTATTACTGATGTGTGTGTAAAATTTGGTGAGATTTGAAGCATGCTAAAGGGGTCAAATTACAGCGCAAAGTTGCGGAAGAATAATAATAATAAAGAATAAAACCTTACAAATTCAATAGGTCCTTATGTCCCATTGCATAAGGACTCCCTGTGGGAGTCCTTATGCAATGGGCCATGCGGGCCCTAATTATCTAACTTCAATTAACCCAAAAATACCTTAAAATAGGTATATTCTCACTAATAACAAGTGCACTTTTCTTGGTAGAAAAAAAAGAGACCTTTTTGCTCAATATGTTGAAAAATATTCTTAAATGAAGTAAATGCTAGTGCCATTATCTTGACATAATGATATTGATTGATTGATTGAATTATTTATTTCAAACCTGCACAGTACAACAACACACATTTTTTTTATTTTTTATTTATTTATTTTTTTAAATATATATATATATATATATTTATATATATATATTACATTTCTTGAAACCAGCAAACTTATACTAAAAACTAATTTATTGTTCTTAATGGAAAGGCAACAAGTTTCCTAGCCGCTCAGGCAAATCATATTGTCTAAAAAAATCATATGGTCTAAAAATGCATTTTTCCATGGATAACATGACATCATTGCGTCAAGTGCGTGCTCTTTCAGTCAATTAGTGCACATATATACAGCCCGGCCCCCGGCCAACATTTTTTTAATTGTAATTTTGAGGAATTTATCTGAATGTGCATGAACTATTTCTGTTCAAAATTGTTAAAAATGTCACATGTTAAATGTTTAAATATTAATTATCAGTTTACTGTACTGTGCCAACTGTACTACTATATGAGTACCTATTTTCTATTGTTTCATTGAAAATAAAACAGTTGTTTTAATTATGAGACACAATTGTGTCAAAATCACGATTTTTTTATTTCATGCTTTATTATTACTTTAAAAAAATAGTTGATGACACAGCTTTGCAACACTTGATATTCTAGTTTCAAGCATGTTTTACTCAATATAGGTCATCAAATCTCAGCAACAAGCTGTAATATCTTACTGAGATCATTTAGGACCAAAACACTTAAAACAAGTAAAACACTCTAACATAAAATCTGCTTAGTGAGAAGAATTATCTTATCAGACAGAAAATAAGCAAATATCACCCTTATTTGACATATTTCATCTTACTTAGATTTCAGTTTTTGCAGTGTAACTTTGCTTTTTTAATACATGTCTGTAATGATAATGTCAATGAGTTCTTGTTTTTTTAAATCACTGCTATGTTGAAATTGTTACTAATATTGATAATGTTGTTGATAATATTCATTTTTGTTTCACTACACTGCAAAAAGTCAGTGTTCAAAAACAGGAAAAAAAAATACAAAAACGAGGGGTATTTTATTTGAACTAAGCAAAATTATCTGCCAATAAAACAAGAAAATTTGGCTTGTCAAGACTTTCCAAAACAAGTAAAATGAAATGTAGGTCTAAGTGAGACCTACGGAGAGGTTTTTGTTTCATGTCTCTCCGACCTTCCCAGTGGGAGTTACAGGCAGTTTTGTAATTTTTTTCTTCCGAGGAGCAGTTTTTTCTCCGTTTTATTCAAAAATTGCTCAAGAGCGCAATTTTTAAATTTGGGGTTAGGTTTTTTTATTAGATCGCAATATTTGCCAGTCCTGATGTGTGCGTTCAGCTTGGTGAGTTTTGAAGCATGTTAAGGGGGTCAAATTACAGCTCAAAGAGGCAAAAGTGACTGTTTTTAGTACTTGTTTGTCTTGAAGGGGGAATTGCCAACTTCCTGTTGATTTTTGCCCGAGAATATACTATTATGAAATCTAGGTCTAAGTCACACCTACATAAAGGTTTTTGTTTCATGTCTCTTTGACCTTTCTAGTGGGAGTTACAGGCAGTCTAGTTTTTTTTTTCCTAGGGGGCGCTAGAGCGCAATTTTGAGTTTTGAGGTTTGGTTTTTTGATAAAAAGTTTTGCCGTTTATTACTGATGTGTGTGTAAAATTTGGTGACTTTTGAAGCATGTTAAGGGGGTCAAATTACAGCTCAAAGAGGCAAAAGTGACTGTTTTTAGTACTTGTTTGTCTTGAAGGGGGAATTGCCAACTTCCTGTTGATTTTTGCCCGAGAATATACGATTATGAAATCTAGGTCTAAGTCACACCTACATAAAGGTTTTTTTTTTGTTTCATGTGTCTCTGACCGCCCTGCGATGAGGTGGCGACTTGTCCAGGGTGTACCCCGCCTTCCGCCCGATTGTAGCTGAGATAGGCTCCAGCGCCCCCCGCGACCCCAAAGGGAATAAGCGGTAGAAAATGGATGGATGGATGGTGTCTCTGACCTTCCTAGTGGGAGTTACATGCAGTCTAGTTTGTTTTTTTCCTAGGGGGCGCTAGAGTGCAATTTTGAGTTTTGAGGTTTGGTTTTTTGATAAAAAGTTTTGCCGTTTATTACTGATGTGTGTGTAAAATTTGGTGAGTTTTGAAGCATGCTAAGGGGGTCAAATTACAGTGCAAAGTTGCGGAAGAATAATAACAAAAAAGAATAAAACCTTACAAATTCAATAGGTCCTTATGTCCCATTGCATAAGGACTCCCTGTGGGAGTCCTTATGCAATGGACCATGCGGGCCCTAATTATCTAACTTCAATGAACCCAAAAATACCTTAAAATAAGTATATTCTCACTAATAATAAGTGCACTTTTCTTGGTAGAAAAAAAAGACACCTTTTTGCTCAATATGTTGAAAAATATTCTTAAATGAAGTAAATGCTAGTGCCATTATCTTGACATAATGATATTACATTTCTTGAAACCAGCAAACTTATACTAAAAACTAATTTATTGTTCTTAATGGAAAGGCAACAAGTTTCCTAGCCGCTCAGGCAAATCATATTGTCTAAAAAATCATATTGTCTAAAAATGCATTTTTCCATGGATAACATGACATCATAGCGCCAAGTGCGTGCTCTTTCAGTCAATTAGTGTACATATATACAGCCCGGCCCCCGGCCAACATTTTTTTAATTGTAACTTTGAGGAATTTATCTGAATGTGCATGAACTATTTCTCTTCAAAATTGTTAGAAATGTCACATGTCAAATGTTTAAATATTAACTGTCAGTTTACTGTACTGTGCCAACTGTACTACTATATGAGTACCTATTTTCTATTGTTTCATTGAAAATAAAACAGTTGTTTTAATTATGAGACACAATTGTGTCAAAATCATGATTTTTTTTTTCATGCTTGAAATAAGAAATTATTACTTTAAAAAAATAGTTGATGACGCAGCTTTGCAACACTTGATATTCTAGTTTCAAGCATGTTTTACTCAATATAGGTCATCAAATTAATTAATTTAGGAGCAAAACACTTAAAACAAGTAAAACACTCTAACATAAAATCTGCTTAGTGAGAAGAATGATCTTATCAGACAGAAAATAAGCAAATATCACCCTTATTTGAGATATTTAATCTTACTTAGATTTCACTTTTTGCAGTGTAACTTTGCTTTTTTAATACATGTCTGTAATGATAATGTCAATGAGGGTTTTTTTTAATCACAGAAATATGACCATATCACACAAATTCTCAAATCCCTTCACTGGCTTCATGTTCCACTCAGGGTTGAATACAAAGTCTCCCTACTAACCCACCAGTGCCTGCATGGAAATGCCCCCCTCTACCTCAAAGAACTACTCACCCCCAAATCCTCCACACGACAACTCCGCTCCGGACAGGCTAACCTCCTCCAACCTCCGAGGACAAAGCTACGAACAATGGGAGACCGGGCTTTCTGCTCCGCCGCTCCCGGTCTGTGGAACGCTCTCCCTGACCACCTGAGGGCACCACAGACTGTGGTTCCTTTTTAAAAAGACTTAAAAACCCTTATTTTTTAAAAATCTTTTTTTTTTTTAGATATATGCATACTAGTTCTAGCTATTTGGCTATTCTAGTTTTTATTTTTATTTTATTTTTTTAATTATCTTTTTATTTTTATTTTATTTTATTTTTTATTTTGTTAATACACTGTAGCACTTTGAGGTTGTTTACTCAATGTAAAGTGCTTTTTACAAACAAAATATTTTATTATTATTATGTTGAAATGGTTACTAATATTAATAATGTCGTTGATAATATTCATTTTTGTTTCACTACTTTTAGATTGTTCTGTGTCATTTTTTGTGTGTCCTCTCACTTGTTCTGCACTGCAAAAAGTGAAATCTAAGTAAGATGAAATATCTCAATTAAGGGTGATATTTGCTTATTTTCTGTCTGATAAGATAATTCTTCTCACTAAGCAGATTTTATGTTAGAGTGTTTTACTTGTTTTAAGGGTTTTGCTCCTAAATGATCTCAGTAAGATATTACAGCTTGTTGCTGAGATTTGATGACCTATATTGAGTAAAACATGCTTGAAACTAGAATATCAAGTGTTGCAAAGCTGTGTCATCAACACTCACAAGTATAAAACTACTTTTTTAAAGTCATCATTTATTATTTCAAGCATGAACAAAAAAAATCATGACTTTGACACAATTGTGTCTCATAATTAAAACAACTGTTTTATTTTCAATGAAACAATAGAAAAAAGGTACTTATATAGTAGTACAGTTGGCACAGTACAGTAAACTGACAGTTAATATTTAAACATTTAGCATGTGACATTTCTAACAATTTTGAACAGAAATAGTTCATGCACATTCCGATAAATTCCTCAAAATAACAATTAAAAAAATGTTGGCCGGGGGCCGGGCTGTATATATGCGCACTAATTGACCGAAAGAGCACGCACTTGGCGTGATGATGTCATGTTATCCATGGAAAAATGCATTTTTAGACAATATGATTTGCCTGAGCGGCAAGCGGTTGCCTTGTTGCTTTTCCATTAAGAACAATAAATTAGTTTTTAGTATAAGTTTGCTGGTTTCAAGAAATGTAATGCCGAGCGCATATCATTATGTCAAGATAACGGCACTAGCATTTACTTCATTTAAGAATATTTTTCAACATATTGAACAAAAAATGTCTCTTTTTTTTCTACCAAGAAAAGTGCACTTATTAGTGAGAATATACTTATTTTAAGGTATTTTTGGGTTCATTGAGGTTAGCTAATTTTACTTTTTTTCGGAAAGTCTTGACAAGCCAAATTTTCTTGTTCTATTGGCAGATAATTTTGCTTAGTCCAAATAAAATACCCCTCATTTTTGTATTATTTTTTCTTGTTTTTGAACACTGACTTTTTGCAGTGCAGAACAATTGAGAGGACCCACAATCAAATCTAAAGTAGCATGATTTCTTTAGAACGTTTTTAAAAAATGTATTTCACAAAATATATTTTTTTATTTTATTAAAAAGTAATAAAAAAAACACATTGTAGGCCAATATATTTCAGTTTTGTTTTTTTAAATTGTGTTTATTATTCTATTCATATATTCTTATTTTTCCTTTTTTTTTTTTTACAATTGTAATATTCTTAATAGGCCTTTTCAAAATTCACAGACGCTGCATTGTGCAAGTATACATGTAAAGTGCATCTGCAAAACAAACTACATCAATTCTATAAATATATTCAAGTTTTTCATCTAGAAATGCAAACATTTGTGCTAAATAATGTTTTTTAAAGGAGAGATACAGTGGTGGTAAAACCATAGGCTGGATGCAAATTATCATCATGGGTGCTAAAAAAAAGCTCAGCATCAGTTTGATCATCTGCTTATTGATGAAGTAAAAGTAGGTGATACTTTTGACCCCATTTAATGATGTACACACCTCAATATGGCGCATGAAGAACAGGCACGTCCAAAGACGCGAGGAGGACCTGGCGTTGGGCGAGAGAAAGTTCAATGACATGCAGGGAGGAGAAGGCCCAAGTGTCCAGCAGGGATTAACCAATCAGAGTGTCAGAAGAGCGGCCAGCTGTTCATTCTGGCCCGGGCGGAGCGAGGCCCGGAGCAGGTGGTGCAGCCCGGTGCCAGCGGTGCTGAAGAGGAGGGGAGCCCAGGAGGAAGATGCTGATGAAAGACAACTCGCCTAATGTTTCTGCGTCGCTCTTGGACTCCTCGCCCGTATTATCATGAATAAATATTCTACAAACGCAAGAATATCTGAAAGTTAAGCCAAGCTCTGGCCTTTATTTACGTGCCATTCTTTTCAAAATAAAAGCAGCAGTAAAAAAAAAAAAAAGAAAAGTCAGAGGAAGAAGGCTCAAACATGATGAATGAAAACAGGGTCAGTGAAGTACTACATCTGCTGCAAAATAAGTCAACTTTTTTTTTTTCAACTTCAGTTTGGTATAGCAGAGCAGATAACAGCCCAGTGACTAATAACCCACTGTAAGTTTAAAAAGAAAGTGTACTTTTTTGGAATTTTTCCTGTCCTCACAATCCTTATGTGAGACAAAAACGCACATCCAAAAATAAAAAAAATATTGAATTAAATAAAAAAGCCTTTTTTTACATATATGCATACTAGTTTTAGCTATTTGGCTGTTCTAGTTTTTATTTTTATTTATTTATTTATTTATTTATTTATTTGTTTATTTATTTATTTTTATTTTATTTTTATTTTATTTTTATTTTATTTTATTTTATTTTATTTTTATTTTTATTTTATTTTTATTTTTATTTTATTTTTTTTTTATTTTATTTTTTTATTTTTTTTATTTATTTTTTTAAAATTTATTTTATTTTATTTTATTTTTATTTTTTTTAATATTTTTATTTTATTTATTTTTTAATTTTATTTTATTTTTTTATTTTTTATTTTTTATTATCTTTTTAATTTTTATTTTTTTAATACATTGTAGCACTTTGAGGTTGTTTACTCAATGTAAAGTGTTTTTTCCAAATACAATATATTATTATTATTATTATTATTATTATTATTATTATTATTATTATTATTATTATCCCTCTTTAATGTTCATTCTAAATTGTGGAAAAACTGCTAGCAAGAGGTGGCTAACAATGCAGGTAATTGACATACACTTTATTGCCTAAAATATTTGGCCACCTGCCTTGACTCACATATGAACTTGACGTGCCATCCCGTGAAAATCCAGGAGGGTTGGCAAGTATGTCCCTATGTCCACTGGTCCTTTAAGCAGCTCGCCCTCATCAGTTCCAGGTGTGCAGATTGCGATTGTCTGCAGGCTTGTAGCTGCGTGGGCGTGCTGCTCTCAGCGCGAGCAGGGGCGTGTCATCGGAGCCTCGAGGTGCACCCGCAGAAGAGGGAGAAGCAGACTGCGCGTGCGCCGTAACAGAGATGTTCATGTCAAAGTGTCTGAAAAGCAAAGGATTTAAGTCACAACCTAAATGTTGGCTTTGAGCTAGACAGGTTGTCTCTTCTCAAGGATAGGGCTATCACAAGTCCCAATTCGAGCCTCTTTTCCTACGAGAAGTGATCCAATCCACCTGCAAATATTAAACTTTTTTATTATGTGCTCCAACTGAGATACTACTATTTATTAAACTTGGTGGTTGGCCTTCTCTAAGTCGGATGTAAATCTTCACCATAAGCAAAACATGATATGAGTTAACTAATTCACTTCAGCATCGGGTGGGGTTAAGATGCGATTCAAACTATTTATTCATAAAACAGAATCATTCCGATGCAATTCGATTTAGTGTATTAGCGATTCACTTAGATTTGATTTAGAGAATGAACGATTCGATCCTATGGTTAACAGTTGTTGATGGACACATTCTTTTTTTTACACCAATATGGCTTTCAACATAGTCGAACCTTGGATTCAGGAGGAACAGTGTGGTTTAAGTCCTGGTCGTGGAACTGTGGACCAGCTCTATACTCTCGGCAGGGTCCTTGAGGGTGCATGGGAGTTTGCCCAACCAGTCTGCATGTGCTTTGTGGACTTGGAGAAGGCATTCGACCGTGTACCCCAGGAAGTCCTGCGGGGAGTGCTCAGAGAGTATGGGGTAACGGACTGTCTTATTGTGGCGGTTCGCTCCCTGTATGATCAGTGTCAGAGCTTGGTCCGCATTGCCGGCAGTAAGTCGGACCCGTTTCCAGTGAGGGTTGGACTCCGCCAGGGCTGCCCTTTGTCACCGATTCTGTTCATAACCTTTATGGACAGAATTTCTAGGCGCAGTCAGGGCATTGAGGGTATCTGGTTTGGTGGCTCCGGGATTATGTCTCTGCTTTTTGCAGATGATGTGGTCCTGATGGCTTCATCTGGCCAAGATCTTCAGCTCTCACTGGATCGGTTCGCAGCCGAGTGTGAAGCGACTGGGATGGGAATGAGCACCTCCAAATCAGAGTCCATGGTTCTCGCCTGGAAAAGGGTGGAGTGCCATCTCCGGGTTGGGGAGGAGATCTTGCCCCAAGTGGAGGAGTTCAAGTACCTTGTTCACGAGTGGGGGAAGAGTAGATCGTAAGATCGACAGGCGGATCGGTGCAGCGTCTTCAGTAATGCGGATGCTGTATCGATCCGTTGTGGTGAAGAAGGAGCTGAGCCAGAAGGCAAAGCTCTCGATTTACCGGTCGATCTGCGTTCCCATCCTCACCTATGGTCATGAGCTTTGGGTCATGACCGAAAGGACAAGATCAAGGGTACAAGCGGACGAAATTAGTTTCCTCCGCCGGGTGGCGGGGCTCTCCCTTAGAGATAGGGTGAGAAGCTCTGTCATCCGGGGGGAACTCAGAGTAAAGCCACTGCTCCTCCACATGGAGAGGAGCCAGATGAGGTGGTTCGGGCATCTGGTCAGGATGCCACCTGAACGCCTCCCTCAAGAGGTGTTTCGGGCACGTCCGACCGGTAGGAGGCCACGGGGAAGACCCAGGACACGTTGGGAAGACCATGTCTCCCGGCTGGCCTGGGAACGCCTCGGGATCCCCCGGGAGGAGCTGGACGAAGTGGCTGGGGAGAGAGAAGTCTGGGCTTCCCTGCTTGGGATAAGCGGAAGAAGATGGATGGATGGATGGATGGATGGATGGCTTTCAACATTTTGGGTTGCTGACCCCTGGTCTAGGGCAAAGTTACTGTCAAAGAACTCCAGGAACATTTCCATTTGTTGCCTTTTAGAAGGTTCTGCCGGTCATGTGACCGTGTTGGTTGGCTCCGACATCGAAAGGAAAGCATCAGGCCACTGCTTCCCCTCCCTCTCACTGAGGGGTAAGTGATTATGTGTTTTGCCAATGTGGAAATCTTTTGATATGCACAAACACAGATTCTAACATGCCGACAACCCTAGCTTTTTTTCTTTTTTTTGGGCTGACAGCTGATTAGGATGCCGGATCATGGCCGAGTCCGACGGGCCCCAGCTGGGTGCAGGGTACATCGCTCATTACACATTTTCTAGAGGAGGGAGGCTAATTCACGACGCAGCACAGCATGCCGGTGTAGGTGTAATCATATCATGCAAAAATCAGCGGTCAGTTTGTCGACGGCTCGGCTGGAGCCTGATTAAAGGCCGCCGAAGACAAAAGTGACACGTCCTCGACCTCATCAGAGGAGACGTTCGGCGAAGCATCGCTTGGCCGTCAAGGTGCGAGGCCCCGCTCCTTTTGGTAAATCGCCGCCTTCTTCCCAGGGAACAGCATGCATTTTTGATGAAGGCGGGTTCCCGTCGCTAACGCGCAACTTGATTTAATTAGAGCTCAGCATTTCTGACGTAAAATATCTGCTGTAATTAGGCAGCATTCTTCAGTGGAGCACGATCTGACAGAGCAAATGAACGCAGGGTTAATGTGGTCAGGAAAGATCATCAGTGAGTTTTTTCCCCCCCGGATACCCACCCTCTTTCTGACTGAGGGCGTTTGTTTCAATGTACTTCTTCCGCTCGTCCTTTTCGACTTCAGTTCTCTTCTGTGTTGGCGTGTGAATATTCCTCATTCTTGCAGCTCTTAACCCTGTAACACCCCTTGTTATAAAGTTACAACGTTACCTTTAACCATCCTAAAAAACAATCTGTTATATTTTTTTTTACCACATTTACATAGTCATTGGGTCCTATTGTTCAGTCTCACAAGGCTATTGGATCGTACATTTGTTTATAAGTCACGCCTTCTGGCCGTGAACTCACACAACCTCTCAAGGTTTCCTTCGAACAAAATCTATTTGTTTTATCGGACTGGATTCATCAGATTCAAGTAATTAAAATGTCTTTTATATATTTTTTTGGTTGTTATTACAATGTGTAGAGCATGTACATATGTAGTTATTGTGGAACAGATGCATCCAATTTCATTTAGAGCTTGTTATATAATTTTTGCATTTATAAAAGAGGGGGAAAAAGCGTTTTTTAAGAGTTTTATCTTGTTAAATATTTTTTTTAAATATAACTAATGTGTGATTATTATTAATGGTATATACCGTTATGGGGCTTAGTAAGCAATCAACCCTGAAAATGAACCCTTAGTTGTTCAGACAACTTGAGTACAAATACAGAAATTCTGCTCCCATCAAAGCCCAATGTTGCAATATTACAATATTTCTCTAAAAACATACATACAGGTAAAAGCCAGTAAATTAGAATATTTAAAAAAAACTTGATTTATTTCAGTAATTGCATTCAAAAGGTGTAACTTGTACATTATATTTATTCATTGCACACAGACTGATGCATTCAAATGTTTATTTCATTTAATTTTGATGATTTGAAGTGGCAACAAATGAAAATCCAAAATTCCGTGTGTCACAAAATTAGAATATTGTGTAAGCGTTAAATTTTGAAGACACCCGGTGCCACAAACTAATCAGCTGATTAACTCAAAACACCTGCAAAGGGCTTTAAATGGTCTCTCAGTCCAGTTCTGAAGCCTACACAAACATGGGGAAGACTTCAGATTTGACAGCTGTCCAAAAGGCAACCATCGACACATTGCACAAGGAGGGAAAGACACAAAAGGTTATTGCTGAAGAGGCTGGCTGTTCTCAGAGCTCTGTGTCCAAACACATTAATGGAGAGGCAAAGGGAAGGAAAAACTGTGGTCAGAAAAAGTGTACAAGCGATAGGGATCACCGCGCCCTGGTCAAGATTGTGAAAAAAAACCCATTCAATAATGTGGGGGAGATTCAGAAGGAGTGGACAGCTGCTGGAGTCAGTGCTTCAAGATCCACCACCAAGAGACGCTTGAAAGACATGGGTTTCAACTGCCGCATACCTCGTGTCAAGCCACTGTTGACCAAGAAACAGCGCGAAAAGCGTCTCACCTGGGCTAAGGAAAAAAAGAGCTGGACTGCTGCTGAGTGGTCCAAAGTCATGTTTTCTGACGAAAGCAAATTTTGCATTTCCTTTGGAAATCGAGGTCCCAGAGTCTGGAGGAAGACAGGAGAGGCACAGGATCCACGTTGCCTGAAGTCTAGTGTAAAGTTTCCACCATCAGTGATGGTTTGGGGTGCCATGTCATCTGCTGGTGTCGGTCCACTCTGTTTCCTGAGATCCAGGGTCAACGCAGCCGTCTACCAGCAAGTTTTAGAGCACTTCATGCTTCCTGCTGCTGACCTGCTCTATGGAGATGGAGATTTCAAGTTCCAACAGGACTTGGCGCCTGCACACAGCGCAAAATCTACCCGTGCCTGGTTTACGGACCATGTTTTTCTGTTCTAAATTGGCCCGCCAACTCCCCTGACCTTAGCCCCATAGAAAATCTGTGGGGTATTGTGAAAAGGAAGATGCAGAATGCCAGACCCAAAAACGCAGAAGAGTTGAAGGCCACTATCAGAGCAACCTGGGCTCTCATAACACCTGAGCAGTGCCAGAAACTCATCGACTCCATGCCACGCCGCATTAACGCAGTAATTGAGGCAAAAGGAGCTCCAACCAAGTATTGAGTATTGTACATGCTCATATTTTTCATTTTCATACTTTTCAGTTGGCCAACATTTCTAAAAATCCCTTTTTTGTATTAGCCTTACACAATATTCTAATTTTGTGACACACGGAATTTTGGATTTTCATTTGTTGCCACTTCAAATCATCAAAATTAAATGAAATAAACATTTGAATGCATCAGTCTGTGTGCAATGAATAAATATAATGTACAAGTTACACCTTTTGAATGCAATTACTGAAATAAATCAAGTTTTTCAAAATATTCTAATTTACTGGCTTTTACCTGTTTTTTTAAACTTTCTGCATCAAATGTCTCCTACAACAACATCTGAAAGGTCCAATTTTTTTTTTTTTTAGGTTTTTCTATATTTGGGTCTTACAGGGTTAATGGACTTGTATTGTGCTCCCTGCCCTGGAAAAAAAAAAAAAAAGATAATTATTTCATTGAGGACTTCCTGGTCCAACCTTCCTGCTGGAGAAGGATGAATGTGGCCTTGCATGCATGCGACGTCTTTAAGGACGCATTCCCTCCGCAGCCTGCGGGGATTAGGCCTAATGACGGAAGTTAATTATATTAGGAGTCATTTTCAAAAACAGTTCATGAACTGCAATACTTAAAGTTGCTCCTTAATGTCCTTACGTGTAATTAAATTGGCAAATATCTAAAGAAAAAGACTGCAAGGCGCCACAGGGACATTTTACAGGTTTGGTTTTTGACAAATTCACCACTCACACCACTTTTATATCCTTGTCCGACAAGTCCAAATGTTGACTGCTGTTAACTGTTTGTGCAATACTTTTGTTTTGTTTTATTCTAGTGAGACACACCAGATTGTTTTCTGAATATTTTGTGTACCATATTTTTCGGACTATAAGGTGCACTTAAAGTCCTTTCATTTTGTCAAATGGTCCTGAGATGGGTAGGTCGTGAGCTCAAACCCCGGCCAAGTCATACCAAAGTCTATAAAAATGGGAGCCATTACCTCCCTGCTTGGCACTCAGAATCAAGGGTTGGAATTGGGGGTTTATCACCAAAAATGATTCCTGGGCGTGGCCACTGCTGCTGCTCACTGCTCCCCTCACCTCCCAGGGGGTGATCAAGGGTGATGGGTCAAATGCAGACAATCATTTTGCCACAACTAGTGTGTGTGTGACAATCATTGGTACTTTAACTTTAACTTAATGAACATAATAATTTTGGCTGTGCTTACCGACCCCGAAGCTACAAACCCCGTTTCCATATGAGTTGGGAAATTGTGTTAGATGTAAATATAAACGGAATGCAATGATTTGCAAATCCTTTTCAAGCCATATTCAGTTGAATATGCTACAAAGACAACATATTTGATGTTCAAACTGATAAACATTTTTTTTTTTTGTGCAAATAATCATTAACTTAACTTAACTTAACACGTGACAAAGAAGTTGGGAAAGGTGGCAATAAATACTGATAAAGTTGAGGAATGCTCATCAAACACTTATTTGGAACATCCCACAGGTGACCAGGCAAATTGGGAGCAGGTGGGTGCCATGATTGGGTATAAAAGTAGATTCCATGAAATGCTCAGTCATTCACAAACAAGGATGGGGCGAGGGTCACCACTTTGTCAACAAATGCGTGAGCAAATTGTTGAACAGTTTAAGAAAAACCTTTCTCAACCAGCTATTGCAAGGAATTTAAGGATTTCACCACCTACGGTCCGTAATATCATCAAAGGGTTCAGAGAATCTGGAGAAATCACTGCACGTAAGCAGCTAAGCCCGTGACCTTCCATCCCTCAGGCTGTACTGCATCAACAAGCGACATCAGTGTGTAAAGGATATCACCACATGGGCTCAGGAACACTTCAGAAACCCACTGTCAGTAACTACAGTTGGTCGCTACATCTGTAAGTGCAAGTTAAAACCGTTTATCAACAACACCCAGAAACGCCGTCGGCTTCGCTGGGCCTGAGCTCATCTAAGATGGATTGATACAAAGTGGAAAAGTGTTCTGTGGTCTGACGAGTCCACATTTCAAATTATTTTTGGAAACTGTGGACGTCGTGTCCTCCAGACCAAAGAGGAAAAGAACCATCCGGATTGTTATAGGCACAAAGTGTAAAAGCCAGCATGTGTGATGGTATGGGGGTGTATTAGTGCCCAAGACATGGGTAACTTACACATCTGTGAAGGCACCATTAATGCTGAAAGGTACATACAGCTTTTGGAGCAACATATGTTGCCATCCAAGCAACGTTACCATGGACGCCCCTGCTTATTTCGGCAAGTCAATTCCAAGCCACGTGTTACATCAACGTGGCTTCATAGTAAAAGAGTGCGGGTACTAGACTGGCCTGCCTGTAGTCCAGACCTGTCTCCCATTGAAAATGTGTGGCGCATTATGAAGCCTAAAATAGCACAACGGAGACCCCCGGACTGTTGAACAACTTAAGCTGTACATCAAGCAAGAATGGGAAAGAATTCCACCTGAGAAGCTTCAAAAATGTGTCTCCTCAGTTCCCAAACATTTACTGAGTGTTGTTAAAAGGAAAGGCCATGTAACACAGTGGTGAACATGCCCTTTCCCAACTACTTTGGCACGTGTTGCAGCCATGAAATTCTAAGTTAATTATTATTTGCAAAAAAAAAATAAAGTTTATGAGTTTGAACATCAAATATGTTGTCTTTGTAGCATATTCAACTGAATATGGGTTGAAAAGGATTTGCAAATAATTGTATTCCGTTTATATTTACATCTAACACAATTTCCCAACTCATATGGAAACGGGGTTTGTATATAAAAAATACTTGAAAATATATACACCCCCACCTCCCCATCTCCCGAATTCGGAGGTCTCAAGATTGGCAAGTATGCTGGGAGAAGGTGGGTAAAGTGTCTTGCCCAAGGACACAACGGCAGTGACTAGGATGGCGGAAGAGTTGCCGGCACGGCCACTCTACCAACCGAGCTATACCGCCCCACAAGCGGGGATAAAAATTAGAAAAAGACAATAAGCTTTCTTTTGGTGTATTATTAAGCTTAGATTGCTAATAAGTGAACTAATAAGTGACAAGTTTGGTACACAACAATGGCGACGAGGATGGGATAGTGTCCGTCTGGATTTATTCAATGAAAAAAATGTGCCACACTGCAAAAAGTCAGTCTTCAAAAACAAGAAAAAAAATACAAAAATGAGGGGTATTTTATAAATAAATAAATAATAATAATATATATTTATATTTAATATATATATTTAATATAATAATATTTATTTGAACTAAGCAAAATTATCTGCCAATAGAACAAGAAAATTGTCATGTCTTTTGATCATGTTTTGTTTTAGTTATGTCCTGTTTGGTTTTTGGTCACTTAGTTCCTGCTTTTTCACTCCCTTGTTTTGTTTCCATGGTTACCCATTAGTTTCACCTGTTGCACATTTGGACACATGCACCTGTGCTAATCATGTCTATAGTACTCAAGCTTGTAGTTGGCCTGGCGACATTACTTCTGACAGCCATGCTATCCTTTGCTTCCTGTTGATACCATAGTTCATGCTTCATGCCATGCCACAGTAAGTCTTTTAGTTTCATGTTCATAGTTTCTGCCTTTGTGCTAGTTTTGTTTTCATAGCCAAGTTTGTGCCTTCGCCTTGTGTGCGCTTTATGTTCACTCTTCTTTGTTGTTTAGAGTAATTATTAAACATGTATTTACCTCCAAGCCATGTCCGATCCAACTATTCTTGAATCTCGGGAAAACAAACACCCCATAGTCCCCGGTATTACAAAAATGTGGCTTGTCAAGACTTTCCAAAACAAGTAAAACTAGCTAACCTCAATGAACCCAAAAATACCTTAAAATAAGTATATTCTCACTAATAACAAGTGCACTTTTCTTGATAGAAAAAAGAGATATTTGCTCAATATGCTGAAAAATATTCTTAAATGAAGTAAATACTAGTGCCATTATCTTGACTTCATGATTTTTATTTTTTTTCATGCTTGAAGTAAGAAATGATGACTTTAAAAAAGTAGTTTTATACTTGTGAGTGTTGATGACACAGCTTTGCAACACTTGATATTCTAGTTTCAAGCATGTTTTACTCAATATAGGTCATCAAATCTCAGCAACAAGCTGTAATATCTTACTGGCATCATTTAGGACCAAAACACCTAAAACAAGTAAAACACTCTAACATAAAATCTGCTTAGTGAGAAGAATTATCTTATCAGACAGAAAATAAGCAAATATCACCCTTATTTGACATATTTCATCTTACTTAGATTTCACTTTTTGCAGTGCATGGCTCCAAAAAGGTTGCAAAACACCACTATTGATGTACACCAGCATGTGCATTTAAAGGGGAACATTATCACAATTTCAGAAGGGTTAAAACCATTAAAGATCAGTTCCCAGTGGCTTATTTTATTTTTCGAATTTTTTTTCAAAATTTTACCCATCACGCAATATCCCTAAAAAAAGCTTCAAAGTGCCTGATTTTAACCATCGTTATAAACACCCGTCCATTTTCCTGTGACGTCACATAGTGACGCCAACACAAACAAACATGGCGCATAGAACAGCAAGCTATAGCATACTTGCCAACCCTCCCGGATTTTCCGGGAGACTCCCGAAATTCAGCGCCTCTCCCGAAAACCTCCCGGGACAAATTTTCTCCCGAAAATCTCCCGAAATTCAGGCGGAGCTGGAGGGGGCATGGCCTGAGTGACGTGTTGACAGCCTGTTGTACATGCACATGTGACCCACCTATAATGTGTCACATTTTTGTGTTGATTTATTTAGTTTATTTTGTGGTTTGAATTCGTTTTTGGAGCTGTCATTACACATTTATCAGTATTCACATTGGTCAGTAGAGGGCAGTAGGGCGTTTCTTCCCAATTGAATGCTATCACCTGCAGACCGGAAGTGTCTTGTCATTCTGATGAGAGCGACCAGTCTGTGAACAATTGAAACGTCCTGTGTGCTTTTTCCTCCTGTATAACAGGTTAGTTTTGGTGAATCAACTCACTGAATAATATCCATGTGATCTTTATAAGTTTAAGTACACATTCTGATGGTGGAGCCTAACTCTAAAATGTTTGTGAGTTGTGGTTTGTATTTGTGAATGCAGTAATCAATACAAAAAGGCGACGTGAATGCGCAATGTTTATATAGGAATTTCTGATCCTAATTCAGACTCCCAAATTAGAGCTCCCGTTTTCTTATTGATTTTATAATGTATATTTGTATAATGTGTGTGTTCTGATATAGTGACAGAGAATAGAACAAGGATGGGCAATTCAACCCTTAACTCAACAATGAGTAGAGGAGTGTTATGTGTGTGTATATGTGTAAATAAATGAACACTGAAATTCAAGTATTTATTTAATTTATTTATATATATATATATATATATATATATATATATATATATATATATATATAGGTTTTCGGCGCTGAATTTCGGGAGTCTCCCGGAAAATCCGGGAGGGTTGGCAAGTATGGTTTAGAGTTCGGAAATCGGTTAAAAAAAGATATGGTCTTTTTTCTGCAACATCAAGGTATATATTGACGCTTACATAGGTCTGGTGATAATGTTCCCCTTTATAGAATGTAAGCGCCATGTTTTGTGCGCCGCGTGTTCAGAACGTGTCAGGAGTTGCTCTTACAATTTGTAGAATATTCCATCTCGGTTAGGAATTAACGCTCCTCTTCCAGCCGTTGAAACCTTGACACGTCAAGTAAAAAGCACTCAAACTGTCACGCACTTTAATCCCTCCAACGCTTGACGACATTTTCCTTTTTTAGCGCCGGCCAGAGTCCTGGGGAAAAGTAGGAATTACATGCATTTGTCCGCTGGTAATTAGGTGAGTTTTTTAACTCAATGATTGGCTTTTCCAGTGAGGACTTTTGAAGTGTAATGATGCTGCGCTCGGGTGACTTCAAAACACCCGGTCGGAGGCTTTGAACGACCCTTAATCTGGCAAAATTTAGGTTGGCTTGGCTGTTTTTTTTTTTTGTTGCACACATCAAAGAATTAAGTACAAGTCTAATATTCAATCATGAGCACCGCGCTGTAGTCGAAGAGCGCCATTGTTCCAGCTCTTCCTGGACACTTTTCGCCGCCAGGGAGGTTTGGAGACTTTCCGAGTCATGCCATTTGTGCAACTGTGCATATTAAGTCGACTTGCTGGGCCTGCGTGTTCTTGTGGCTCAAGTTCACGAGTGTGTGTGCGTGTGTGTGTGTGTGTGTGTGTGTTTGTGTAAGTGTGTGTGCAAGCGAGTAGAATCTGCCATTGCTGCCGTGAAGCCAGACCCCCCTCTGCTTTTCTCACTTGTAATCATGTCCAAATTTGCACAGTCGGGTGGGGAGTGGGACAGCCATGTCAACTCGTGTGGGTGTTTTTCTCTATTTCTTCCCAAAACCCACCGTCTTCCAATCTCAGGTTCTCAAGCAACTTCTGAGGCTCAAAAGCTCAAAAAGTATTTTGCTCTCCATCATCGGCTAACTAAAAGTGCAGATTGGCTCGCCGAAGGAAAAAAAGTTAAATGTAAGTAAGATGAAATATGTCAAATAAGGGTGATATTTGCAATTTCAATGTGGATGATGAAGGTTATGTTGCATGCAGAAAACTAGATTTCAATGATGTTCCCTTAAATACACATTGAAACTTTAAGGCAAAAAGACTGTGTTTTATCCAAATACCGTACTCGCACTGCAAATACTGAAACCTAAGTAAGATGAAATATCTCAAATAAGGGTGATATTTGCTTATTTTCTGTCTGATAAGATAATTCTTCTCACTAAGCAGATTTTATGTTAGAGTGTTTTACTTGTTTTAAGTGTTTTGGTCCTAAATGATCTCAGTAAGATATTACAGCTTGTTGCTGAGATTTGATGACCTATATTGAGTAAAACATGCTTGAAACTAGAATATCAAGTGTTGCAAAGCTGTGTCATCAACACTCACAAGTATAAAACTACTTTTTTTAAAGTCATCATTTCTGATTTCAAGCATGAAGAAGAAAAAAAATCATGATGCCGAGCGCATATCATTATGTCAAGATAATGGCACTAGCATTTACTTCATTTAAGAATATTTTTAAACATATTGAGCAAAAAGGTCTCTTTTTTTTCTACCAAGAAAAGTGCACTTATTATTAGTGAGAATTTACTTATTTTAAGGTATTTTTGGGTTAATTGAGGCTAGCTAATTTTACTGTTGAAAGAGCCTTATTGGACCAAAAATACAAAAACAAATCTGTCTGGAGCCGCAAAAAAATTAAAAGCCATATTACATACAGATAGTGTGTCATGAGATATACATTGAATTGGAAACTAAATGAGCTCAAATATAGCTACAAATGAGGCATAATGATGCAATATGTACATATAGCTAGCCTAAATAGCATGTTAGCATCGATTAGCTCGCAGTCATGCAGTGACCAAATATGTCCGATTAGCACTCCACACAAGTCAATAACATCAACAAAACTCACCTTTGTGCATTCACGCACAACGTTAAAAGTTTGGTGGACAACATGAGACAGAAAAAGAAGTGGCATAAAACACGTCCTAGAAAGTCGCAGAAAGATATACATGTAAACAAACTAAGGTGAGTTCAAGGACTGCAAAAATTAGTAGGACAAAACGGCGCTCGCCAAATACTCGAATCAGTGAAGCATGTTTAATATAAACAGTGTGCTTTGTAACAATTAGGGAGGTTTGCGTCATGTTTGTCCTCCTACAGAAACCATGTTAAAACAAAAAATAATTTTTTTTCCCCTCAACTTTTTCCATTTTTCATACATTTTTGAAAAAGCTCCAGAGAGCCACTAGGGCGGCGCTAAAGTAGAGCCGTGGGTTTCCGACCCCTGGTATAGTTGAAGACTTACGGTCATTAGAGAACATCACTGCACACAGGCCCGGCCCTAACCAATCTGGCGCCCTAGGCAAGATTTTAGGTGGCGCCCCCCCACATCGGCAGTGAAGTGTATATACTCACAAGAACCCGAATAGCTTTGTCTTTGACCTTTTTTTTTTTACTTACAACTATACCTAATATATAAAGGGGTGGAAAAGTGACGATTACCTGCAGGGCAAACATTAGCTAACCAGAAGGGAATAACAATGTAAACAAAAAACACCTGCTTAAAAGATCTAATACAAACATTTATATGCACGTACAACACTTAGAACTTTTAGCATATCAGTATGTGGAATTAAATGATGGAATGGATTAAGTAAAGAAGTTAAAAATTGTTCTGATATGATCCAGTTTAAGAGGTTGTTCAAAATAGAGAAATACTTTCAACTTTATTGAAAATAAGATATTCTTCATCTCAGTATGTTAATAATGACTGAATTAATTAATTAATTAATTACATATTACAAAACTGTTGTATACTAATTCATAGATGTTATTTTATTATATAAAAAGGTCAGTAAATTATTCTATATATTTGTAAACGCTTTGAAGTGGGAAAGGGGTAGGATTAAATAAGCTTTGCTTCTTCCTACTCCTTTTCGGGCATGATGTCAAATGAAATGATATGAAATTGTGTGATGTATTATGATGTAAGTGTGTTCATGTTCCAAATAAACTAAAGAAAGAAAGAAATGTCCCTGAGGAATGTAAGGTGGGAGTACTGTAATTACCTAACGTTACATTATTATTTTCCATAACAATTTAGCCCCCTCCACAATATTAACCCGACGTTAAAACAGAACTAGCTATTTATTGATTAGCAATTGCCGAATCATGTAACATTAGCTTAATGCTAAAAAGCCAGGTTACTATCACATTCTGTAACAGACAAATAATTTCATGTAGGCTAACGTTACCTACCTGCTACCTCTTGTCTTTTTCTCGTTTCTCCTCCTCTTCTTTTCTCTTTTTTCTTCCCTGAGCACCTGACAGTTTTGGCATCTTGTGTTGATTTTTTTGATGTGGTGACGTCCAAAAAGAGTCATGATACAGGAAGGGGGGGGCGTAATGTTGTAACAAATAATATTTCTATTAAATAGGTTTTACTTTGCATTTTAATTAACGTGGGATTATTTTTTGTGATTAGAAATAATAGTACCAACTTTTTTTTTTTTTTTTTTTTTTTTTTCTCCAACATTTGTGGCACTGGCGTGGCGCCCCCTGATGGACGGCGTCCTTAGCATTTGCCTATACGGCCTATGCCACGGGCCGGCCCTGACTGCACATCATAATGGTAGCTACACTTTCCATCTTAAAGACTGAAAAAATTATTCGGGAATGTCCGGCGGGCCATATTGAAAAGCTTAACGGTCCGCATGTGGCCCCCAGGCCACATGCAGAAAAAACTGCTCCTCGGAAGAAATAAATGACAAAACTGCCTGTAACTCCCACTGGGAAGGTCGGAGAGACATGAAACAAAAACCTCAATGTCGGTCTTACTTAGACCTACATTTCATAAATTGACAATCCCCAGCAAAAGTTTGCTATTCCCCCTTCAAAACAACATTTTTGTAAAAACCGGTCACCTTCCTTCAAAATCTATCTCATCTGAGCGCGTTTGTCATTTAGGCTTCAAACTAACACAGGAGAGAGATTGAACCCTTGTGTATAAAAGCAGGCCCGGCCCTAACCAATCTGGCGCACTAGGCAAGATTTTAGGTGACGCCCCCCCCACATCAGCAGTGAAGTGTATATACTCACAAGAAACTGAATAGCTTTGTCTTTGACCTTTTTTTTTTTTACTTACAACTATACCTAATATATAAAGGGGTGGAAAAGTGACTATTACCTGCAGGGCAAACATTAGCTAACCAGAAGGCAATAACAATGTAAACAAAAAACACCTGCTTAAAAGATCTAATACAAATGTCCCTGAGGAATGTAAGGTGAGTACTGTAATTACCTAACGTTTCATTATTATTTTCCATAACAATTTAGCCCCCTCCACAATATTAACCTGACGTTAAAACAGAACTAGCTATTTATTGATTAGCAATTGCCGAATCATGTAACATTAGCTTAATGCTAAAAAGCCAGGTTACTATCACATTCTGTAACAGACAAATCATTTCATGTAGGCATACCTGCTACCTCTGTCGGCGTAATGTTGTAACAAATAATATTTCTATTAAATAGGCTTTACTTTGCATTTTAATTGACGTGGGATTATTTTTTGTATTTAAAAATAATAGTACCAACTTTTTTTTTTTTTTTTTTCTCCAACATTTGTGGCACTGGCGTGGCGCCCCCTGATGGACGGCGCCCTTAGCATTTGCCTATACGGCCTATGCCACGGGCCGGCCCTGACTGCACATCATAATGGCAGCTACACTTTCCATCTTAAAGACTGAAAAAATTATTCGGGAATGTCCGGCGGGCCATATTGAAAAGCTTAACGGTCCGCATGTGGCCCCCAGGCCGTAGTTTGCCCAGGTCCGGTTTAATGGATACAAAGAACCACAAATAACCATATAAAGTCAACGTGTTTTTCCACTCTTCTACTACTTTCAGAAGTAATCTGTATCTTAGCCCCAGTTAACGATGCCATTATATTTTAAAAAGTCAATGGCTGCAAGGACAGACATGTACTTGGCGTTCTCGCGTGCTCTCGGGAAGCAGGATGGCGCCCTCAGAGTGTGTACGCACCTTGGCAGGCGCGCCCGCCCGCCGTCGGAGGCCCAGGCGGTGTGCGATTGTGCGAACGTTTCCGACAAAGACGTCCGATTCCGTGTAAGCGAGGGTGCTGCTTTCCAAGCAAGAAGACTCCGAGCGGATCCAGGAGAGATGGCGGGAGTGTGCCGCCCGCTGCCATGTGTGAGGAGGAGGCCTGACACCAGGATCGCAGGCCAAACGTGTCACTTGACGACTGAATTTAGACTCGGGGTTTCTGTCCTCGTTATTTTAGTCCTCAAAGTTGGTGAGCGACTGTCCACAAAACTTTCAGTCCCTCCCAAACGCCCCCCCGCCCTCCCTCACCATCATTTGTGTGATGCGGCGGAGCGTCAATCTGCTGATGGCGATGATGGCGCATGAAGGCTTTAATTAGCCACGTGGCTCAATGGCCGCGTGTCAGGGTCTATCGGGCCAAGGCGGACGGGATGACGACTCGGCGAAGTGGGTCAGGTCCGGAGTGAGTGGACGTGGAAGTGACGCCGGCGTGTGATATGACCCGTTGGCAGCGAGGCGGACGGACCGGGGGTTGAGTTCCTGCCCTCTCTATCTGGGCCCGTGCAGGACGCCGGTGGCCACGGGGCGAACACGTCACAGCACGTCACGCTGACGCCGACTCAGAAGTTTGTGCCGACTCACAACTGCGGTACTTGGACTTGGACTGTCTTCTAGATCATGTCCTCACCACACTGCAAAAAGATGCACTTTACGTGTAAACTTGCACAATGCAGCATCTGTGAATTTTGAAAAGGCCTATTAAGAATATTACAATTGTAAAAAAAAAAAAAGGTAAAATAAGAATATATGAATAGAATAATAAACACAATTTGAAAAAACAAAGCTAAAATATATTGGCCTAGAATGTGTGTTTTTTTTAATTTTTTAATAAAATAAAAATATATATTTTGTGAAATACATTTTTTAAAAACGTTCTAAAGAAAGCATGCTACTTTAGATTTGATTGTGGGTCTTCTCAATTGTTCTGCACTGCAAAAAGTCAGTGTTCAAAAACAAAAAAAAAATAATACAAAAATGAGGGGTATTTTATTTGAACTAAGCAAAATGATCTGCCAATGGAACAAGAAAATTTGGCTTGTCAAGACTTTCCGAAAAAAGTAAAATTAGCTAACCTCAATGAACCCCAAAAATACCTTAAAATAAGTATATTCTCACTAATAAGTGCACTTTTCTTGGTAGAAAAAAAAGAGAAATGTTTTGCTCAATATGTTGAAAAATATTCTTAAATGAAGTAAATGCAAGTGCCATTATCTTGACATAATGATATGCGCTCGGTAGAGATGCGCGGATAGGCAATTATTTCATCCGCAACCGCATCAGAAAGTCGTCAACCATCCGCAATCCACCCGATCTAACATTTGATCAGAACCGCATCCGCCCGCACCCGCCCGTTGTTATATATCTAATATAGACGATGCAAGGCATTTGTGAGGTTATAAAGCTTTTGCCTGTTAAAGAAAGGAGACTGATCCAATGCAGCACAGACATTCGCGTGCCACGCTGTCACGACCCAGACGCACACCAGTGCGCAATCATATGGGAGCCGCGCTGAGCGCACCTCCAAGCGCGTCTCGCTGCAGGCGACGGCCGGGTATATGGGCCCGACGCTCCAGCGCCATCCATTTTCAGGGCTAGTTGATTCGGCAGGTGGGTTGTTACACACTCCTTAGCGGGTTCCGACTTCCATGGCCACCGTCCTAGCTGCTGTATATATCAACCAGGGTGAGCCCCACCCCTTTCGTGAGCGCACTGCGCGCGGAGTGACCCCTGTTACGCGCCCCCGGCAACAGGGGTGGCGGGCAGGTAAGCTGCGCGGGCGGAGCGCGCGGAGTGACCCCTGTTACGAGCCCCCGGCCACGGGGGTGGCGGGCAGGTAAGCTGCTTACCTGCTGCGCGTGACGCCGGCCGCGGCGAAGGCGGACAAGGCGGGGTGTCGGTGCGGTGGGCGCGGTGGTGACCCTGGACGTGCGTCGGGCCCTTCTCGCGGATCGCCTCAGCTACGGCTCCCGGTGGGGCCCTCTCGGGGGAAGGGGCCTCGGTCCCGGACCCCGGCGAGGCGTCACTTCTCCGCTCCGTAAAAGTGTCCATCTCTTTTTTTTTTTCTTCTTCTGTTGTGGCATATGCTGCAGGTGCCTGCTGGTTTTTCGTATGTGGGTAACAACATTTAACTATGTATATATATTTCCCAATTGGTTTAACTGCCACCCGCCTGAATCTATTTAAAATCTTTTTTTTTTTTAACCACCCGACCCGACCCGACCCGCGGATAAAATCTAATTTTTTAAAAATTCATCCGCCCGATCCGCGGATAATCCGCGGACTCCGCGGTTGTGCCCGCAAACCGCGCATCTCTAGCGCTCGGCATTACATTTCTTGAAACCAGCAAACTTATACTAAAAACTAATTTATTGTTCTTAATGGAAAAGCAACAAGGCAACCGCTTGCCGCTCAGGCAAATCAAAGGGTCTAAAAATGCATTTTTCCATTGATAACATGACATCATCACGCTAAGTGCGTGCTCTTTCAGTCAATTAGTGCGCATATAAACAGCCCGGCCCCCGGCCAAACATTTTTTAATTGTAATTTTGAGTAATTTATCTGAATGTGCATGAACTATTTCTGTTCAAAATTGTTAGATATGTCACATGTTAAATGTTTAAATATTAACTGTCAGTTTACTGTACTGTGCCAACTGTACTACTATATGAGTACCTATTTTCTATTGTTTCATTGAAAATAAAACAGCAAAGTCCATTTGGCTGTCATCTGTTTTAATTATGAGACATAATTGTGTCAAAATCATGATTTTTTTTTTCATTCTTGAAATAAGAAATGATGACTTTAAAAAAGTAGTTTTATACTTGTGAGTGTTGATGACACAGCTTTGCAACACTTGATATTCTAGTTTCAAGCATGTTTTACTCAATATAGGTCATCAAATCTCAGCAACAAGCTGTAATATCTTACTGAGATCATTTAGGAACAAAACACTTAAAACAAGTAAAACACTCTAACATAAAATCTGCTTAGTGAGAAGAATTATCTTATCAGACAGAAAATAAGCAAATATCACCCTTATTTGAGATATTTCATCTTACTTAGATTTCAGTTTTTGCAGTGCAGAACAATTGAGAGGACACACAAACATGACACAGAACAATCTAAAAGTAGTGAAACAAAAATGAATATTATCAACAACATTATTAATATTAGCAACAATTTCAACATAATAATAATAATAATAATAAAATATTGTATTTGTAAAAAGCACTTTACATTGAGTAAACAACCTCAAAGTGCTACAGTGATTAAAAAAATAGAAAAATAAAAATAAAAAGATAATTTAAAAAAATTTATAGAAATAAAAACTAGAACAGCCAAATAGCTAGAACTAGTATGCATATATCTAAAAAAAAAAAGATTTAAAAAAAAAAAAGAAGGTTTTTTAAGCCTTTTTTTAAAAGCATCCACAGTCTGTGGTGCCCTCAGGTGGTCAGGGAGAGCGTTCCACAGACTGGGAGCGGCGGAGCAGAAAGCCCGGTCTCTCAGTGTTCGTAGCTTTGTCCTCGGAGGTTGGAGGAGGTTAGCCTGTCCGGAGCGGAGGTGTCGTGTGGAGGATTTGGGGGTGAGTAGTTCTTTGAGGTAGAGGGGGGCATTTCCATGGAGGCACTGGTGGGTTAGTAGGGAGACTTTGTATTCAATCCTGAGTGGAACAGGAAGCCAGTGAAGGGATTTGAGAATTTGTGAGATATGGTCTTATTTCCGCACTCTCCACATAGCAGTGATTAAAAAATAACCCTCATTGACATTATCATTACAGACATGTATTAAAAAAGTAAAGTTACACTGCAAAAACTGAAATCTAAGTAAGATGAAATATGTCAAATAAGGGTGATATTTGCTTATTTTCTGTCTGATAAGATCATTCTTCTCACTGAGCAGATTTTATGTTAGAGTGTTTTACTTGTTTTAAGTGTTTTGCTCCTAAATGATCTCAGTAAGATATTACAGCTTGTTGCTGAGATTTGATGACCTATATTTGTCATGTCTGTTGATCATGTTTTTGTTTGGCCATGTGCTGTTTGTTTTTTTAGACTCTTTTTAGTTCCTGGTTGTGCACTCTTGCTTGTTTTGTTTCCATGACTACTCATTAGTTTCACCTGTCTCACGTTTTGCACTCGTCACTAATCATGTCAGTATTATTTAAGCTTTCAGTTGCCAGGCAGTCTGCCTGGCGACATTACCTCTGCTCACTTCATGCCAAGATTACCCTCTACTACCCATGCTACCTTTTATTCCAAACCATTGTTCCATGCATGTTTTTTAATGCCACAGTAGGAGTTGTATATTTCATGTTCATTGTTTTTGCCTTTGTGCTAGTCTTTTGTTTTCATTAGCCAAGTTTGTACTTCCGCCCTTGTGCGCACTTTTCGTTTGTTCCTTTTGTTAGTGTTTAAATAAATATGTCCATACCTTCACACCTTGCCCGCTCCAACTTTCCTTTGCATTCCGGGAAAACAAACCATCCCATAGTCCCTGTCCTGACAATATTGAGTAAAACATGCTTGAAACTAGAATATCAAGTGTTGCAAAGCTGTGTCATCAACACTCACAAGTATAAAACTACTTTTTTAAAGTCATCATTTCTTATTTCAAGCATGAAAAACAAAATCATGACTTTGACACAATTGTGTCTCATAATTAAAACAGATGACAGCCAAATGGACTTTGCTGTTTTATTTTCAATGAAACAATAGAAAATATGTACTCATATAGTAGTTGTCAGGTTCAAACACCGATGACATATATTAAACAAGACAAGAAGCAAGGAATTAAAAAGAGAATTACATTTGGCTCAATGAGGAGAAACGCGTAGACCTGTACCCTTGAACAGTGTCCCACCACGCTCTGACGAAAGATTGTACGCCTCCTCTTTTATTTGGACTTTCCCTGATTACATGGCAACAGCTGTTTCTAAGGGAAGGGGGGTCGTAAACAGCTGTCGCCTTTGGTCAAAAAACAGTTCAAAGAAAAGGTGCCTGGAAGGGGGGGTCAGGTCCTGCTTCCTCTCCGCTTTGTAGATCTCGGGTCAAGACAGAATCTTCCTGTGGATTACAGTAGCTCAAAGAATCCCACACCTTCATGTTGCTTCCCATCCTACAAAGTGGAGTTTTACAAGCCTTTTGATTGGTAAGATCAAAGACAGCTTTTGTCTGCTCGCCGGGAACTCATTGAAACACAACGTTTTGTGATAACTTAGATACAATTATTCTGACAGTAGTGCACTTGTTATTAGTGAGAATATACTTATTTTAAAATATTTTTGGGTTCATTGACGTTAGCTAATTTTACTTGTTTTGGAAAGTCTTGACAAGCCACATTTTCTTGTTCTATTGGCAGATAATGTTGCTTAGTTCAAGTAAAATACCCCTCATTTTTGTATTTTTTTTCTTGTTTTTGAACACTGACTTTTTGCAGTGTATATTACAAAAAAATGACATGAAAATGAGGAAATAAAAACATTACGTTGGAAGGAAAACGAGTTAACTAACAGGTAAGTATAGGAAATGATGATGAAATCAAAAAGCTTGTAAAAAAGGATGCTAAATGAGGTTGGAAGTAATGGGATGGGACGTGCACACTGCAAAAAGTCAGTGTTCAAAAACAAGGGAAAAAAAATACAAAATTGAGGGGTATTTTCTTTGAATAAACAAAATTATTTGCCAATAGAACAAGAAAATTTAGCTTGTCAAGACTTTCCAAAAGTAAAAATGATGTTGATCATGTTTTTGTTTGGCCATGTGCTGTTTGTTTTTTAGACTCTTTTTAGTTCCTAGTTGTGCACTCTTGCTTGTTTTGTTTCCATGACTACTCATTAGTTTCACCTGTCTCACGTTTTGCACTCGCGCACCCGTCACTAATCATGTCAGTATTATTTAAGCTTTCAGTTGCCAGGCAGTCTGCCTGGCGACATTACCTCTGCTCACTTCATGCCAAGATTACCCTCTACTACCCATGCTACCTTTTATTCCGAGCCATTGTTCCATGCATGTTTTTTAATGCCACAGTAGGAGTTGTATATTTCATGTTCATAGTTTTTGCCTTTGTGCTAGTCTTTTGTTTTCATTAGCCAAGTTTGTACTTCCGCCCTTGTGCGCACTTTTCGTTTGTTCCTTTTGTTAGTGTTTAAATAAATGTCCTTACCTTCACGCCTTGCCCGCTCCAACTTTCCATTTGCATTCCGGGAAAACAAAACCATCCCCTAGGCCCCGTCCTGACAATATTGAGTAAAACATGCTTGAAACTAGAATATCAAGTGTTGCAAAGCTGTGTCATCAACACTCACAAGTATAAAACTACTTTTTTAAAGTAATAATCTCTTATTTCAAGCATGAAAAAAACAAAATCATGACTTTGACACAATTGTGTCTCATAATTAAAACAGATGACAGCCAAATGGACTCTGCTGTTTTATTTTCAATGAAACAATAGAAAATAGGTACTCATATAGTAGTACAGTTGGCACAGTACAGTAAACTGACAGTTAATATTTAACTTAATATTTAATTTAAACATTTAACATTTCTAACAATTTTGAACAGAAATAGTTCATGCACATTCAGATAAATTCTTCAAAATTACAATTAAACAATTTTTGGCCGGGGGCCGGGCTGTATATATGTGCACTAATTAACTGAAAGAGCACACACTTGATGTGATGATGTCATGTTATCCATGGAAAAATGCATTTTTAGACAATATGATTTGCCTGAGCGGCTAGGAGACCCCGAGAGTAACAAGCGCTTGCCTTGTTGCCTTTCCATTAAGAACAATAAATTAGTTTTTAGTATAAGTTTGCTGGTTTCAAGAAATGTAATATCATTATGTCAAGATAATGGCACTAGCATTTACTTCATTTAAGAATATTTTTCAACATATTGAGCAAAAAGGTCTCACTTTTTTTTTTTCTACCAAGAAAAGTGCACTTGTTATTAGTGAGAATATACTTATTTTAAGGTATTTTTGGGTTCATTGAGGTTACCTAATTTTTACTTGTTTTGGAAAGTCTTGACAAGATACATTTTCTTGTTCTATTGGCAGATCATTTTGCTTAGTTCAAATAAAATACCGCTCATTTTTGTATTTTTTTTCTTGTGACTTTTTGCAGTGTGCACGTCCCATTACTTCCAACCTCACTTAGCATCCTTTCTTACAAGCTTTCTAATTTCATCATTTCCTATTCTGACCTGTTAGTTAACTCGTTTTCCTTCCAACGTAATGTTTTTATTTCCTCATTTTCATGTCATTTTTTTGTAATATACACTGCAAAAAGTCAGTGTTCAAAAACAACAACAAAAATACCAAAATGAGGGGTATTTTATTTGAACTAAGCAAAATTATCTGCCAATAGAACAAGAACATTTGGCTTGTCAAGACTTTCCAAAACAAGTCAAATTAGCTAACCTCAATGAACCCAAAAATACATTAAAATAAGTATATTCTCACTTATAACAACTGTACTACTGTCAGAATAATTGTTTTTAAGTTATCACAAAACGTGTTTCAATGAGTTCCCGGCGAGCAGACAAAAGCTGTCTTTGATCTTACCAATCAAAAGGCTTGTAAAACTCCACTTTGTAGGATGGGAAGCGACATGAAGGTGTGGGATTCTTTGAGCTACTGTAATCCACAGGAAGATTTTGTCTTGACCCGAGATCTATAAAGCGGAGAGGAAGCAGGACCTGACCCCCATTCCAGGCACCTTTTCTTTGAGCTGTTTTTCAACCAAAGGCGACAGCTGTTTACGACCCCCCTTCCTTTGGAAACAGCTGCTGCCATGTAATCAGGGAAAGTCTAAATAAATGAGGAGGCGTACAATATTTTGTCAGAGAGTGGTGGGACACTGTGCAAGGGTACAGGTCTACGCGTTTCTCCTCATTGAGACAAATTTAATTCTGTATCTGTTTAATTCCTTGCTTCTTGTCTTGTTTAACAGATGTCATCAGTGTTTGAACCTGACAACTACTATATGAGTACGTATTTTCTATTGTTTCATTGAAAATAAAACAACAAAGTTCATTTGGCTGTCATCTGTTTTAAGTATGAGACACAATTTTGTCAAAGTCAAGATTTTTTTTTTACATACTTAAAATAGGAAATGATGACTTTAAAAAAGTAGTTTTATACTTGTGAGTGTTGATGACACAGCTTTGCAACACTTGATATTCTAGTTTCAAGCATGTTTTACTCAATATAGGTCATCAAATCTCAGCAACAAGCTGTAATATCTTACTGAGATCATTTAGGAGCAAAACACTTAAAACAAGTAAAACACTCTAACATAAAATCTGCTTAGTGAGAAGAATTATCTTATCAGACAGAAAATAAGCAAATATCACCCTTATTTGACATATTTCATCTTACTTAGATTTCAGTTTTTGCAGTGCACTCTCTTATCCTTCATTCACTCACCTCCTTTGTGGATCCTCATGTATTTTCTATTTCCAAACGTCCTTTGCAAAGTTTGTTTCCTTTTATTTTAAAAACAGTTTTCATGATCTCTAACTTCCTTTTTGACGTAGAATCCTTTTTAGTAATTTTCTCTCTTATGTTTGTTTGTAATCTTTTGTGGCTTGTGAGGTTTCCTTGCACCTTGCAGTGTGTTTGCCTGCAAGTCATGGTGCTGGAAGTCTTCGACTATGATACGAGCGGGTGTCTTCTTGTCTCTGCCTAAACAGGGCATTGGTAGCCATGGGGCAGCAGGCTATCAGAGGTGATCAGCGTGATTCACACACACACACACACACATACACACACACACACACACACACACACTCTTGTATTTCTTGCCTTCTTGAGACCTCCGAAAAATGCCTACCTCTTTAGGACCACCATTTCAAGATATATAAAGATGTCTATTTACAACATTAATAATATATACATACTATGCACATATAAAAAAGCTTGTTGTGAAAAATGAGTTGGAATTTCACAAGAAAAAGGTCACAATTCACAAGAAAAACGTAGAATTTTTGGCAGTATTATAATAAAAGTCATTATTTTACTCAACGTAAGTCTAAATTTCACAAGAAAAACTGAACATTTGTGCAACTTTCTGATAAAAGTTGGAATTTTTACTCAGTAACAGTCGCAATTTTACAAGAAAAGCTTAAAGTGTTGGCCTTTTTATGAAAAGAGTCGTAATTTTACTCGACAAAAGTCACAACTTTATAAGAAAACTTCAAAACGTTGGCAGTATTATAATAATAATCGGAATTTTACTCTGCAAAATTATGACAAAAGTCATAATTTTACTCGATTTTACAAGAACAACAAAAACATTGGCAATATTGTGATACAAGTCAGAATTTCATATGACAAATGTCTCCGTTTTGCATTAAAAAGTAATAATTTTACGAGAAAAGATTGCAATATTACAGAAACAGAAAGAATATGAGAAATTGTTCCCAATTTTATAAGAAAAAAGTCGACACGTTGTGAGAAAAAGACTGCTTTTAGTTCATTTTTAAATGTTTTGTTTGTAAGTAGTTTTTAATCTTCATTATTTACTTCAAGTTATTACAGTACGTCTCTATATACATATTTATTTTATTAATTTTGGCCAAAGGGGGCGCATTTCAATTTCTTACACGCACTTGTTATTTCATATGTTGACCAGAGGGGGAGCACTTTTAAAACCGACACACAGTCAATTTGAAAAATCCCTCATTTTTGGGACCACCCTAAATGGGTGCAAATGAGACATTCTCTATTAGATGCAATGTTATTGGGACCATGATTTATGTCCTCACTTGTTCACACCTCCTCATATGGAAGCTACTTTTCCTTGTTGACGTCTCAAGAAGGGTACAAATACAAGAACACACACACGCACCAACACACTCACACACACACACACACACACACACACACACTCTTGTATTTCTTGCGTTCTTGAGACCTCCGAAAAATGCCTACCTCTTTAGGACCACCATTTCTAGATATATAAAGATTTGTATTTACAACATTAATAATATATACAAACTATGCAGATATAAAAAAAGCTTGTTGTGAAAAATGAGTTGGAATTTCACAAGAAAAAAGTATAATTTTTGGCAGTATTATAATAAAAGTCGTGGTTTTACTCAACGCAAGTCAAAATTTCACAAGAAAAACTGAACATTTGTGCAACATTCGGATAAAAGTTGGAATTTTTACTCAATAAGAGTCACAATTTTATAAGAAAAGCTTAATGTTTTGGCCATTTTATGAAAAGAGTCGTAATTTTACTGGACAAAAGTCATAATTTTTTGAGTAAACTTAAAAATGTTGGCAGGGTTATAACAATAATCGGAATTTTACTCTGCAAAATTATGACAAAAGTCATAATTTTACAAGAACAACACAAATATTGGCAATATTGTGATAAACGTCAGAATTTTACTACAAATTTTGCCATTTTGCATTAAAAAGTAATAATTTTACGAGAACATTTTGCAATATTACAGAAACAGAAAGAATATGATAAATTGTTCCCAATTTTATAAGAAAAAAGTCAACACATTGTGAGAAAAAGACTGCTTTTAGTTAATGTTTTAATTTTTGGTTTGTAAGTATGTTTTAATCTTCATTATTTACTTCAAGTTATTACAGTGTGTCTCTATATACATATTTATTTTATTTTTGTAATTAATTTTGGCCAAAGGGGGCGCATTTCAATTTCTTACACACACTTGTTATTTCATATGTTGACCAGAAGGGGAGCACTTTTAAAAGCGACACACAGTCAATTTGAAAAATCCCTCCTTTTTGGGACCACCCCAAATGGATGCAAATGAGACATTCTCTATTAGATGCAATGTTATTGGGACGATGATTTATGTCATCACTTGTTCACACCTCCTCATATGGAAGCTACTTTTTCTTGTTGACGTCTCAAGAAGGGTAGAAATACAAGAACACACACACACAAACACACACACTTATATTTCTTGCCTTCTTGAGACTTCCGAAAAATGCCTACCTCTTTAGGACCACCATTTCAAGATATATAAAGATGTGTATTTACAACATTAATAATATATACATACTATGCACATATAAAAAAGCTTGTTGTGAAAAATGAGTTGGTATTTCACAAGAAAAAGGTCACAATTCACAAGAAAAACGTAGAATTTTTGGCAGTAATATAATAAAAGTCGTTATTTTACTCAACGTAAGTCTAAATTTCACAAGAAAAACTGAACATTTGTGCAACTTTCTGATAAAAGTTGGAATTTTTACTCAGTAACAGTCGCAATTTTACAAGAAAAGCTTAAAGTGTTGGCCATTTTATGAAAAGAGTCGTAATTTTACTCGACAAAAGTCACAACATTATAAGAAAACTTCAAAACGTTGGCAATATTATAATAATAATCGGAATTTTACTCTGCAAAATTATGACAAAAGTCATAATTTTACTCCAATTTTACAAGAACAACAAAAATATTGGCAATATTGTGATAAAAATCAGAATTTTATATGACAAATGTCGCCGTTTTGCATTAAAAAGTAATAATTTTACGAGAAAAGATTGCACTATTACAGAAACAGAAAGAATATGAGAAATTGTTCCCAAAGATTTGTATTTACAACATTAATAATATATACAAACTATGCAGATATAAAAAAAATATTGTTGTGAAAAATGAGTTGGAATTTTACAAGAAAAACGTATAATTTTTGGCAGTACTATAATAAAAGTCGTCATTTTACTCAACGCAAGTCAAAATTTCACAAGAAAAACTGAACATTTGTGCAACATTCGGATAAAAGTTGGAATTTTTACTCAATAAGAGTCGCAATTTTATAAGAAAAGCTTAATGTTTTGGCCATTTTATGAAAAGAGTCATAATTTTACTGGACAAAAGTCATAATTTCATGAGTAAACTTAAAAACGTTGGCAGTATTATAATAAGAATCGGAATTTTACTCTGCAAAATTATGACAAAAGTCATAATGTTACTCCAATTTTACAAGAACAACAAAAATATTGGCAATATTGTGATAAAAATCTGAATTTGATATGACAAATGTCGCCGTTTTGCATTAAAAAGTAATAATTTTACGAGAAAAGATTGCACTATTACAGAAACAGAAAGAATATGAGAAATTGTTCCCAAAGATTTGTATTTACAACATTAATAATACAAACTATGCAGATATAAAAAAATATTGTTGTGAAAAATGAGTTGGAATTTTACAAGAAAAACGTATAATTTTTGGCAGTATTATAATAAAAGTCCTCATTTTACTCAACGCAAGTCAAAATTTCACAAGAAAAACTGAACATTTGTGCAACATTCGGATAAAAGTTGGAATTTTTACTCAATAAGAGTCGCAATTTTATAAGAAAAGCTTAATATTTTGGCCATTTTATGAAAAGAGTCGTAATTTTACTGGACAAAAGTCATAATTTTTTGAGTAAACTTAAAAATGTCGGCAGTGTTATAATAATAATCGGAATTTTACTCTGCAAAATTATGACAAAAGTCATAATTTTACAAGAACAACACAAATATTGGCAATATTGTGATAAACGTCAGAATTTTATTACAAATTTTGCCATTTTGCATTAAAAAGTAATAATTTTACGAGAACATTTTGCAATATTACAGAAACAGAAAGAATATGAGAAATTGTTCCCAATTTTATAAGAAAAAAGTCAACACATTGTGAGAAAAAGACTGCTTTTAGTTAATGTTTTAATTTTTGGTTTGTAAGTATGTTTTAATCTTCATTATTTACTTCAAGTTATTAGAGTGTGTCTCTATATACATATTTATTTTATTTTTGTATTAGAGATGCGCGGTTTGCGGACCCAACCGCGGAGTCCGCGGATTATCCGCAGATCGGGCGGTTGAAATTAAAAAAAATTAGATTTTATCCGCGGGTCGGGTCGGGCGGTTGAAATAAAAAAAAATTAGATTTTAAATAGATTCAGGCGGGTGGCAGTTAAACCAATTGGGAAATATATATACATAGTTAAATGTTGTTACCCACATACGAAAAACGAGCAGGCACCTGCAGCATATGCCACAACAGAAGAAAAAAAAAAAAAGAGATGGACACTTTTACGGAGCGGAGAAGGGACGCCTCGCCGGGGTCCGGGACCGAGGCCCCTTCCCCCGAGAGGGCCCCACCGGGAGCCGTAGCTGAGGCGATCCGCGAGAAGGGCCCGACGCACGTCCAGGGTCACCACCGCGCCCACCGCACCGACACCCCGCCTCGTCCGCCTTCGCCGCGGCCGGCGTCACGCGCAGCAGGTAAGCAGCTTACCTGCCCGCCACCCCCGTGGCCGGGGGCTCGTAACAGGGGTCACTCCGCTCGCGCAGCTTACCTGCCCGCCACCCCTGTTGCCGGGGGCGCGTAACAGAGGTCACTCCGCTCGCGCAGCTTACCTGCCCGCCACCCCTGTTGCCGGGGGCGCGTAACAGGGGTCACTCCGCGCGCAGTGCGCTCACGAAAGGGGTGGGGCTCACCCTGGTTGATATAGACAGCAAGACGGTGGCCATGGAAGTCAGAACCCGCTAAGGAGTGTGTAACAACCCACCTGCCGAATCAACTAGCCCTGAAAATGGATGGCGCTGGAGCGTCGGGCCCATACCCGGCCGTCGCCGGCAGCGAGACGCGCTTGGAGGTGCGCTCAGCGCGGCTCCCATATGATTGCGCACTGGTGTGCGTCTGGGCCGTGACAGCGTGGCACGCGAATGTCTGTGCTGCATTGGATCAGTCTCCTTTCTTTAACAGGCAAAAGCTTTATAACCTCACTAATGCCTTGCATCGTCTATATTAGATATATAACAACGGGCGGGTGCGGGCGGGTGCGGTTCTGATTAAATGTTAGAAACGGGTGGATGGCGGATGGTTGACGACTTTCTGATGCGGTTGCGGATGAAATAATTGCCTATCCGCGCATCTCTAATATATATATCTTAACCACGCCCCCAACCACGCCCACCGCCCCACCCCCCACCTCCCGAAATCGGAGGTCTCAAGGTTGGCAAGTATGGATTAAGGGCTACAGAAATACACTTTGATTGATTGACTTTGATTGATTAAACGACGTGTTGGGCCGGATCTGGCCCCCGGGCCTTGAGTTGGACACGTACCTGTCATGTCTGTGTGATCAGGTTTTATTTTTGGACATTTTGTGCAGTTTTGTTTTGTCACCATAGTTACCCATTAGTTTCACCTGTCATGTCACGCACCTGTTTTGAGTCACGCACCTGTTGTTAATCATGTCCATAAGTATTTAAGTTCATTCATTTTCTGTTGTTCGTCCTGACGACCTCACAACACATGTATGCTCTGTTCATGCCTGATACTTCTTTTCATGTCAATTCCTCAAGCAACTATTTTTGTCCAAGCCAAGTAAGTTTTTTACTGTCAAGACTTGATCTTGGGAGTTTGCTTTTCCGGGATGCAACGGAAAGTTGGCACGGGCGAGACGGGAATGAAGGTACATGATTTATTATTATCAAAAAAAAAGAATAAATGAAAGCGCGCACAGTGGCGGAGAATAAACTATGAAACCAAAAGACTATAGCAAAAAAGTACAAACAAAAAACACGCACAATGGCGGAGAACAAACTATGAAACCAAAAAGACTATAAACATGGAACTAAAACTTACTTGGCTTGGACAAAAATAGTTGCTTGAGGAATTGACATGGAAAGAAGTATCAGGCATGAACAGAGCATACATGTGTTGCGAGGTCGTCAGGACGAACAACAGAAAATGAATGAACTTAAATACTTATGGACATGATTAACAACAGGTGCGTGACTCAAAACAGGTGCGTGACATGACAGGTGAAACTAATGGGTAGCTATGATGACAAAACAAAACTGCACAAAAAGTCCAAAAATAAAACCTGATCACACAGACATGACAGTACCAGCCAGAAAGTGTTTGTTATCCACGTCAGGTTTTGTGTTTCCCGGGGAGACAATCACACACACACACACACACACACACATACAGTAGAACACGAGAGTTGTAACAAGGCCAGCGTCGCGGAAAAAATGTCAAATATTTCAGCCCACTGCAGTCTGCAGAGCCGCCCCACGCGGCCCAAAAGGTCGCAACAACAACGCCGAACATTGTAAGGCTTCTTTTTCCCTTTTACGTCAGGTTATTTGAATTCCAGCTATGCCAGGCAGAGGTGTGGAGTAGGATGACTCGCGCCATCCTCTCATTTCAACGGAGCAGGAAAAGTCACATAATAACAAGAAGACATCTTTAGTTTTAACGGTGACATTCCCCCACCTACTCATGGAAGGGCCACTCACATACATTTCCTGCCCACTTTGAATCACATGGGCGGCGTCTCCTGTTTCCTCCCCCATCCTCGCGTGTAGCGGCAACACACTAATTCATATCGGGATCATTATTCTTAATCCCTCCGAGCATTCCGGTAATGTGGGATAATTGCAGTGGCGTGACCTCAGGACAAACGCCATTATAAGTGGGAAGGGTGACAACTCATCTAAAGGATGTAATTCCCCCCTGAAAATTGGGGTAGCGCTTTAAATGACGTCGGCCATCACGTTTGAACTCGGGCTTTTTTTTTTTTGTATTTATCCGGCGCCGTGTGATATCTTTAAGAAGCGCAACATAAATAAATTATTCACATCAATTAGTGTTTCATCCTGCAAGATCAGAACTTGTGTGATCCCTCTAACAACTATTTATTTCATGCTGAAAACGCCGCTCTTCCTGGAAGCCCACCGTTATCGCCCGAGGACATGTCTTTTAAATAAAGGCGTCAGAAGCTTTTGCGTACCTACAATTTGCATATTAAAGGCGCATGAGGCCCGGCTGGGTAAAGCAATCTAATCATCGCACCGTTTTGGAATCTCAGACTGTTTTTTGGCCTTAAGAGATGCGGCATTAGAGGATATGTTACATGCCTTTTATTACAGTTTCTTGCCAGTTCTTCAACCCCATTAGCATCCTCCTTAGGCCGGGGGTTCTCAAACTTTGGTACGTGTACCACTAGTAGTACACAGGCTCTTTGCGGGTTGCGTTGTATCACCAACACTATTTACATTGTACACCAATGATTGTAGGACTGTGCACCCTAACAATTATATGGTGAAATTTGCGGACGATACCGTGCTCCTAAGCCTTCTACACAAGGATACGGACCCCTCTGTGTACCAAGACGAGATAGACCTATTTATTAGGTGGTGTGACACTAACCATCTTATTTTAAATGTGACCAAGACACAGGAAATGGTTTTGGATCCGAGGAAAGTGACTGACCATGAGCCAGTGGTCATCAAAAATCAGGAAATCACCCAGGTATCCTCATATAAATATTTAGGGGTTCATATTGATGATCTTCTCTGCTGGAAGACACATATTGACAAACTGTGCAATAGACTGCAACAGAGGCTATATTTTTTGCGAAGATTAAGATTGTACGGCGTAAGCAGCCACATCATGATGATTTTCTACCGTGCCATTGTAGAGAGCGTCATTAGATACGGGATCACCTCATGGTTTGGCAACCTAACCGTTAAGCTAAAAAGCAAACTGGCCGGCATGCATAAAACGGCAATGAAAATCGTAGGGAGGAAAGAATATGAGCCTATACAGAGCATCTATGAGCAGGCAGTTAGGAAAAAAGCTAAGAAAATTATTTCCAACTCACAACACCCACTCTTTCCTGAATATGGAACCCTGCCATCAGGGAGAAGACTCCGGGTCCCACTATGCAAATCTAACCGCCTTAAATTATCATTTGTCCCAGCCTCCATTAAGCTGACCAACAATCCATCCATCCATCCATCCATCTTCTTCCGCTTATCCGAGGTCGGGTCGCGGGGGCAGCAGCCTAAGCAGGGAAGCCCAGACTTCCCTCTCCCCAGCCACTTTGTCCAGCTCTTCCTGTGGGACCCCGAGGCGTTCCCAGGCCAGCCGGGAGACATAGTCTTCCCAACGTGTCCCGGGTCTTCCCCGCGGCCTCCTACCGGTCGGACGTGCCCTAAACACCTCCCTAGGGAGGCGTTCGGGTGGCATCCTGACCAGATGCCCGGACCACCTCATCTGGCTCCTCTCGATGTGGAGGAGCAGCGGCTTTACTTTGAGCTCCCCCCGGATGACAGAGCTTCTCACCCTATCTCTAAGGGAGAGCCCCGCCACCTGGCGGAGGAAACTCATTTCGGCCGCTTGTACCCGTGATCTTGTCCTTTCGGTCATAACCCAAAGCTCATGACCATAGGTGAGGATGGGAACGTAGATCGACCGGTAAATTGAGAGCTTTGCCTTCCGGCTCAGCTCCTTCTTCACCACAACGGATCGATGCAGCGTCCGCATTACTGAAGACGCCGCACCGATCCGCCTGTCGATCTCACGATTCACTCTTCCCTCACTCGTGAACAAGACTCCGAGGTACTTGAACTCCTCCACTTGGGGCAAGATCTCCTCCCCAACCCGGAGATGGCACTCCACCCTTTTCCGGGCGAGAACCATGGACTCGGACTTGGAGGTGCTGATTCTCATCCCAGTCGCTTCACACTCAGCTGCGAACCGATCCAGTGAGAGCTGAAGATCCTGGCCAGATGAAGCCATCAGGACCACATCATCTGCAAAAAGCAGAGACCTAATCCTGTAGCCACCAAACCGGATCCCCTCAACGCCTTGACTGCGCCTAGAAATTCTGTCCATAAAGGTTATGAACAGAATCGGTGACAAAGGGCAGCCTTGGCGGAGTCCAACCCTCACTGGAAACGTGTCTGACTTACTACCGGCAATGCGGACCAAGCTCTGACACTGATCATACAGGGAGCGGACCGCCACAATCAGACAGTCCGATACCCCATACTCTCTGAGCACTCCCCACAGGACTTCCCGAGGGACACGGTCGAATGCTTTCTCCAAGTCCACAAAACACATGTAGACTGGTTGGGCAAACTCCCATGCACCCTCAAGGACCCTGCCGAGAGTATTTGATTCATTATATAAGTACTATAGTTGTACGGTCAGTCACATGCGGTGAGGTTGATGACTGGTGAGGCACTGACTTCATCACAGTCAGATTTACAAACATATGAACCCTAAAGAGTATCTTATTCACCATTTGATTGGCAGCAGTTAACGGGTTATGTTTAAAAGCTCATACCAGCATTCTTCCCTGCTTGGCACTCAGCATCAAGGCTTGGAATTGGGGGTTAAATCACCAAAAATGATTCCCGGGCACGGCGCCGCTGCTGCCCACTGCTCCCCTCACCTCCCAGGGGGTGAACCAGGGGATGGGTCGAATGCAGAGGACAAATTTCATTAATCATTGGTACTTTAACTTAACTTTAACTTTACACATACAAACTGTAGCACACAAAAAAGCACATTTAACTAAAAAAAAACGTTATTATGGTCTTACCTTTACTTAGAAATGAAGTCCATGCGCCGCAACTAAAGCCCTCACTTCAACTTTCCACGTGCAAGATTGAATCTATTTAAAAAAGTGTAACCGAGGGTTTATAAATGTCGCCTATACTGTATGAAACTACAAAATAACAAACACGGAGGCTCCAGTTTACACGAGGACCACTTTATTTACCTTCTTTCGAAAACCTCCGCAATGTGACATCACTTCCGCTCTTAGCGCCTTCAAAATAAGAGCTCAAGGCATATACTGTATAACAGCGCATAACAGGAACTTAACATCACAAAGAGGAAAGCCCATGAAAATAGGTTACACAAGTTATTTAATAAGAAGCCAAAAAGTGCTTGTTCGTGTTGGAGGAGTTGTGAATTAGGTACACCTGCAGTCTGCAGGTGTACTTAATGTTGTGTCCCTGCTGTCATTCACAACTCCTCCAACACCAACATTATTGTTTTTGCACTTTTTGGCTTCTTATGAAATAATTTTTTAAAATAGATTCAATCTTGCACGTGGAAAGTTTAAGTGTGGGCTTTAGTTGATATAACAATTCTACGGCGGGGGTGCAGGAGGCGAGCCTCAGCCAGTGCGTCTTTTGCAGCCGTTTTATGACAAGAAATACCTTACGCACATACAGTTGTTGACAAAATACACTGTACATTATATACCTCAGCTAACTAAACTATGGAAATGTATAATATAATTCATATAGCAATACAGTCTCACTGCACAGCAGGCCAGCAGTTAGCTGAGTCATTGCGCAATCCATGTTGAGGCACTGAGTGACGTGCCTCAACTGGCTGCTGATCACCGCACCGTCTCTTCTCAGTATTTGAACGGCAAATTTGAAAATTCAGCGATTTTGAATAAACATAATCTAAAACTGGTGAAGTTAAATGGAAAATAACTTTATAGTATAATCACTGGCTACATATAACAATTTAATTTTTTTTTTTTCTTTTTACATTTTTTTTCTTTCCATGATGGCAGGTGAGGCGTCTAGTGACTGCACGTCACTGTGTACAGTATACTGGTACTAATAAAGTATTGTGGTACTAATCAATTGAAATCGGTACTATACTGCCTTTGAAAAATACCGGTACTGCGGCGGTGACGACAGAGCCGAGGCCCATGATGTTGAGTGTGTCAAAACGCGCACACACAAAGTGCATGCAAGCAATAACATCGTGGAGAGGAAAAATGGCAAAAAACTGCAATTCTACTGGTTAATAAAGAGTGTGTGTGAATTACAATATGGAGGTATTTGGGCTTCAAAACTTACTAAGGTGATGCTTTTAACTTGCCCACTCACTCACTCATGTCACTCACCCCACACACTGCCATTCTTAAAGGAACACACACACACACACACATACGCTACTCTCACAACAGCTGCTTTAAAACACGCCTCGCCAAACGTGGCGATTAGTATTACCGCCTTTGCTTCAAACTTAGGTGAACATATAAATAATACGCATTCAGATCTGCACAAGGAGTTATAAAAAAGTGACAGGTAATAATGTAGTTGTTACACCTGTCCTGCTGTTCGGTCCAGTGCAGACTGTAGTCGAGGAGCACAGGGCAGACGTTCCCTTTCAGTGATTTTTAATTGATATTTGAACCTTGTAAAATTGTTCTTTGACTGTTAGTGTTTAATGTAGTGTAATATATTCTGTTAAAATAAAGCCAATATTGATATTTATCGTAGTTCCCTTTATTTGGAAAAGTATTGAAAAGTATCGATATACATTTTAGTACCGGTACTAAATTATTGATATCGGGACAACCCTAGTAAGTACAGGGTTTTATTTTCCTATTTTCAAACACAGTGCTACTGTTCAATATTACAATGGCCAAACATATAAAATATACTTTTTAAATAAAACCTCTGCCTTGTTTTTTAATGAATACTTGGGCCTACTACGCGACCGTATTTTAATGTTGGTCATTATGGTGGTACTTGGAGAGCCAAATGTTTTCTGAGTTGGTACTTACTGAAAAACGTTTGAAAACCACCTTTAAATGAAGCTTTTGTAAACACTTACTGCTGCATTTCTTGTTGTTTTTGATGATATTCCAGCCAGCATTCGTCAATGTTTTGTTTTGTGGGGACATTTGTTCAAATGAAGAAAAAACACCATATTTCCTCCTCCACCAAATTTCACACTCGGCACAATGCAGTCCGAAATGTAGCATTCTCCTGGCAACCTCCAAACCCAGACTAGTCTCCATGCCTAAGTGCTTGATTTTAAAAACCTGTGGCACCGGCCAAGTGATTAGGACACCTGATTCTGATCATTTGGAGGGGTGGCCAAATACTTTTGGCACTATATATATATATATATATATATATATATATATATATATATATATATATATATATATATATATATATATATATATATATATATATTTATATAAAGGTGTATACATTATAGGCGTAATAAGATCAAACTTTCTTTTTGCAATGTATTATTTGGGATAATAATAACACCTTAACAAAACAGTTTACAGGTTACAAAACTTCCTTTTGGATGCTGACTTATGAAATATACACGCACCAAGTAAGCATAGAGAAGGCCTAAAAAATTGTTTAAAAAAAAAAAAAAATGTCAATAAACAATAAACAAATAAATTCGATTTAAAAAAAAATTTAATCAATTTACTAAGATGAATAACAATTCCAATTCAGTTCAGTTCAGTTTCAGTTTCAGTGGAACATGCATAGGATGCAATGTAATTCATCCCATATTTCCAGTTGCTTCATTACAGCACGTCCGAAAAGGAGTAGGAAGAAGCAGATCTTATTTAATCCTACCTCTTTTTATACAGAATCAGAAATTCTTTATTAATCCCCGAGGGGAAATTAAAAATTTTCAGCACAATACCATAGCAATTTTATCCCATTTCCTTGTTCTCTGTAAACAGAACAGTGAACAAATAAATAATCAATAAATACTACACCATAGTAAGTAAATAAATATTAAATAAGTAAATAATCTTTGTCTCAATAAAAAAAAAAAAAGGAAAAATAAAAGTATATAGCAAATATCATAGCAATTTTATCCTATTTCCTTGTTCTCTGTAACAGTGAACCAATAAATAATAAACAAATAATATACCATAGTAGGTAAACAAATATTAAATACATATTATACCATAGTAAGTAAACAAATATTAAATACATAAATAATACAAAAAAGACAAAACAAACAAAAAAAAGGGTTCAAGATGTTCATCATAATTCTTGTTGTGTGTACTTTGTGAACACTTCCTCCAACCTCCGAGGACAAAGCTACGAACAATGGGATATCAGGTTTTCTGCTCCGCCGCTCCCAGTCTGTGGAACACTTTCCCTGACCACCTGAGGGCACCACAGACTGTGGATGCTTTTAAAAAAGGCTTAAAAACCCTTCTTTTAAAAAAAAGGCTTTTTTTAGATATATGCATACTAGTAGTAGCTATATGGCTGTTCTAGATTTATTTGTATTTATTTTATATTATCTTTTTCTTTTTCTTTTTTTAATACACTGTAGCTCTTTGAGGTTGTTTACTCAATGTAAAGTGCTTTTTACAAAACTAATCTAATATTATTATTATTATTATTATAACACTTGTAGTTTGAACAGTCTTTTAAAGTGAATCATATTGGTGCTTTGTTGGATTTATTTGCTTAATCCGTTCCATCATTTAATTCCACATACTGATATACTAAAGGTTTTAAGTGTTGTACGTGCATACACATTTTTTAAATTAGATTTTCCTTTAAGGTTATATTTCTCCTCTTTAGTTGAGAAGAATTGTTGTACATTCTTGGCTAGCAGATTATAGTTTGCTTTGTGTATAATTTTAGAAGTTTGCAAATGCACCAAATCGTTGAATTTCAACAATTGTGATTCAGATGAAATAAAAAAAAATTTTTAGCACCCCTAATTATTATATACCGTATTATAGTTTGTAGAAATAACAACAAATACTTAAATATCTGCTTGTCACCTAGACGATTTCAAAGCAAGTTAACCATCAATTTGTATGTGTCATGATCTGTGGTCTGGATCATGTTTTTTGTTATTTTCTGGTTGTTTAAGACTCTTTTCGTTCCTGTTTACGCTCCCTTGTTTGTTTGGTCACCATGGCGACTCATTAGTTTTCACTTGTCTCATTTGTTCGGATCACACCTGTCGCTAATCAGAGACTACTATTTAAGCCTGTCGTTGCCAGTTAGTCGGCCTGGCGACACTGATGATCTTTTCATGCTCTGGTTTGACTTTTCTTGCCATAGTTCATGCTGCTCGATTCATGCCGTGTCCAGTAAGTCTTTTTGTTTCATGTCCATGGTTCTTGCTGTTTGTTTCAAGCCACAGTTTAGTGAGTTTTTTCATGTTTTTAGTTTCATGGTTCATGCCCATAGTTTATGCTAAGTCTTAGCTTTTGTTTCCTGCGTTAAGCTTGTCTTCGCCTTGAGCCATACTTGCCAACCCTCCCGAATTTTCCGGGAGACTCCCGAAATTCAGCGCCTCTCCCCAAAACCTCCCGGGACAAATATTCTCCCGAAAATCTCCCGATTTTCAGCCGGAGCTGGAAGCCAAGCCCCCTCCAGCTCCATGCGGACCTGAGTGAGGACAGACTTTTTTCATGACGGGAGGACAACAGGGTGACAAGAACTAAATCATCCAGACTAGAGATAAATTGTATTATTACGTTTATTTTACCTAAAAATAAATATATTTATTAATTTAAAAAAATAAAAAATGTTTTACTATATTTTGCTAAAAACATCAAAATTAATTGTATTTGTATTTGTATTATTTTGTGACTCCTTATTACATCCAGCCATAAAATTATACATTAAAATAAACATATTTGAAATAATTGATTTTAAATTATCACAATAATTCATTTAAAATGACCATGTTTAATTATTAAAATAATTGCTTGTTTATCAACAACTTTAGCATTTTATTCATTACATTTTGAAACTCTCAGAAGCCAAGTTATGTTATATTCCTTAATATTTATTTATGCAAGATTGAAGTATCAATTATCTAAACACAGATTTGTTTGCATATTTTCAAGATGTAGATATCTATATATATTTATAAATATATATATATATATATATATATATATATATATATATATATATATATATATATATATATATATATATATATATATATATATATATATGTCTTAATAAGGTTATCCAAAAAATAGTGCTCGATACCGTAGTAGAGCGCAATATATGTATGTGTGGGAAAAAAAATCACAAGACTATTTCATCTCTACAGGCCTGTTTCATGAGGGGGTTCCCTCAATCATCAGGAGATTTTTTTTTTTTTTTTTTTTTTTTTTTTTAATCTCCTGATGATTGAGGGAACCCCCTCATGAAACAGGCCTGTAGAGATGAAATAGTCTTGTGATTTTTTCCCCACACATACATATATATATATATATATATATATATATATATATATATATATATATATATATATATATATATATATATATACTTGACTTGGTGAATTCTAGCTGTCAATATACTCCTCCCCTCTTAACCACGCCCCCAACCACGCCACGCCCCACCCCAGACCACGCCCCCACCCCCCACCTCCCGAAATCGGAGGTCTCAAGGTTGGCAAGTATGCCTTGAGCGCTTTTTGTAGTACTTTGAGTTTGAATAATGAAATAATGTTCCTACCTTCAAGCCTTGACCAGTATAGTCCGATTGCATCCCGGGAGAACAATCCTTGCAGTAATTTGCGTAAAACTCCACATTATGACAGTATGTACACAAATTAAATAACCAAATGCAATAATATAATGAGGAGATTATACTTTTATATTCTTACATTCACTGTTCCAACCATGACTGCCATGTGGCCCTCCATGAAAACAAGTAGGACACCCCTTCTTATGCTACTGGAACCCCACCCGCCTTATTCTCAGCTATAGATACACTGGGTGTACATTTATTTTGTAGGGACAAAGACTTTAACCCTTCATATCCTGCAATTACTGTAACTCTTTTATGTACTTAAACCTACTCAGTAAAAAAGTAAAGCACTTGCAAATCTAACATCTTGACTTTTTATTTAATTTGAATAATCCCTTCTCTGTCCCTGTAAACACATTTTTATAGAGCATGCAAATGCTTCATTTTTACCGCCGAATTCATCAAATTTACAGCCATAAAGTACTTGTCAATCTGTTCATTGTTGTAGTCGTTAGAAGCTTGGAGATATTCGAATTGTTACATTCAGCCTCTTTTATAAAGGCTTAATTCAAGGGGCACAATTGTTAAACATACCTTTAAAGTTTTAATATGTGCCTAAATGATGCTGGACTGGCTGCAATGTGGCATGCGAGTGGTTTCTCCTGCACCTCGCCCACAAATCAGCCAGAGTTAAGGGCCATTCCACCGAATATGTCATTTGCGTGTTGTAACTCTCTCACAATAACATTTTAAATCTGATAATACACATCAAATCTTACCGTATTTTCCGCACTATAAGGCGCACCTAAAAACCACAAATTTTCTCAAAAGCTGACAGTGCGCCTTATAACCCGGTGCGCTTTATATATGGATAAATATTAAGATTCATTTTCATAAAGTTTCGGTCTCGCAACTTCGGTAAACAGCCGCCATCTTTTTTCCCGGTAGAACAGGAAGCGCTTCTTCTTCTACGCAAGCAACCGCCAAGGTAAGCACCCGCCCCCATAGAACAGGAAGCGCTTCTTCTTCTACTGTAAGCAACCACCCGCCCGCGTAGAAGAAGATAAAAGCGCGCGGCTATTACCGTACGGTTCATTTCCTTTGTGTGTTTACATCTGTAAAGACCACAAAATGGCTCCTACTAAGCGACAGGTATCCGGTTCATGAAAAGACGCAATCTCTCCATCCGCACACGGATTACTATTTCACAGCAACTGATATTCCTGTGAACCGCACTGTGGATACAACGGGAGCACGTACGGTGAATATTCGCACCACAGGGAATGAGAAGTCATCCTTCACTGTGGTTCTAGCTTGCCATGCTAATGGCCAGAAACTTCCACCCATGGTGATATTCAAAAGGAAGACCTTGCCAAAAGAGACCTTTCCAGCCGGCGTCATCATAAAAGCTAACTCGAAGGGATGGATGAAGAAAAGATGAGCGAGTGGTTAAGGTAAGTTTAAGTTTACGCGAAGAGGCCGGGTGGCTTTTTTCACGCAGCTCCGTCCATGTTGATATACGACTCCATGCGCGCCCACATCACGCTGGTTTTAATATATTATTAAAGTTTGACTGACCTATCTGACTGTTTTTTTGACATTCCTTTAGCGCAGTTAGATGTGGCTTATAACACGGGGCGGCTTATAGGTGGACAAAGTTTTGAAATATGCCGTTCATTGAAGGCGCGGCTTATAACCCAGGGCGCCTTATGGTGCGGAAAATACGGTACTCAAAATGTGTAATGGCCTATCTCAGGCAACTGTACTTCAATTTTGTATTAGGTCCCAAAGCCGAAACATGACTCATTTCAGTAAAATGGAGTAAAAGTCACAGAGTGAGTATCTAGCATAGAATGAAAAAATACATTAATAACAAAAACAATTAAAGCTGCAAGCAGCATTGGTCGGGCCCGGGTATTTGGCAGGTGCTAGTCCTAAGTGTCCCAATACTTTTGTCTACTTTTAGTCTGAAGTGTCCCAAGACTTTTGTCTAGTGTACCTACCTTGTCTGCATTGTGTGGGCATGTTGGTGCTTCCTGCTTTTGAGCAGCCATCTTAAAAAAAACAGCAGCGCAGCAGCATCAGTGCAGCGGGTCTTTGAAGGGTCATAAAATCAAAACCGGAGCAGGTATTAAAAAGCTGTTCTATACTTTTATACAGGGCCGGCCCGTGGCATAGGCCGTATAGGCAAATGCTAAGGGCGCCGTCCATCAGGGGGCGCCACGCCAGTGCCACAAATGTTGGAGAAAAAAAAAAAAAAAAAAAAGTTGGTACTATTATTTTTAAATACAAAAAATAATCCCACGTCAATTAAAATGCAGGGTAAAGCCTATTTAATAGAAATATTATTTGTTACAACATTACGCCGACAGAGGTAGCAGGTATGCCTACATGAAATTATTTGTCTGTTACAGAATGTGATAGTAACCTGGCTTTTTAGCATTAAGCTAATGTTACATGATTCGGCAATTGCTAATCAATAAATAGCTAGTTCTGTTTTAACGTCGGGTTAATATTGTGGAGGGGGCTAAATTGTTATGGAAAATAATAATGTAACCTTAGGTAATTACAGTACTCCCACCTTACATTCCTCAGGGACATTTGTATTAGATCTTTTAAGCAGGTGTTTTTTGTTTACATTGTTATTGCCTTCTGGTTAGCTAATGTTTGCCCTGCAGGTAATAGTCACTTTTCCACCCCTTTATATATTAGGTATAGTTGTAAGTAAAAAAAAAAAAGGTCAAAGACAAAGCTATTCGGTTTCTTGTGAGTATATACACTTCACTGCTGATGTGGGGGGGCGTCACCTAAAATCTTGCCTAGGGCGCCAGATTGGTTAGGGCCGGGCCTGCTTTTATACACAAGGGTTCAATCTCTCTCCTGTGTTAGTTTGAAGCCTAAACGACAAACGCGCTCAGATGAGATAGATTTTGAAGGAAGGTGACCGGTTTTTACAAAAATGTTGTTTTGAAGGGGGAATAGCAAACTTTTGCTGGGGATTGTTAATTTATGAAATGTAGGTCTAAGTAAGACCTACATTGAGGTTTTTGTTTCATGTCTCTCCGACCTTCCCAGTGGGAGTTACAGGCAGTTTTGTCATTTTTTTCTTCCGAGGAGCAGTTTTTTCTCCGTTTTATTAAAAAATTGCTCTAGAGCGCAATTTTTAAATTTGGGGTTAGTTTTTTTTATTAGATCGCAATTTCTGCTAGTCCTGATGTGTGTGTTCAGTTCGGTGAGTTTTGAAGCATGTTAAGGGGGTCAAATTACAGCTCAAAGAGGCAAAAGTGACTGTTTTTAGTACATTTTTGTCTTGAAGGGGGAATTGCCAACTTCCTGTTGATTTTTGCCCGAGGAAATTAATTAATGAAAAGTAGGGCTAAGTGAGCCCTGTTTCATGTCTCTACAACATTCGTACTTAGAGTTATAAGCAGTTTTCTTTCTAGGGAGCGCTGGAGCGCAATTTTGAGTTTTGGGGTTCGGTTTTTTTATTAAAAGACCATTTTTGCAGGTCCTGATGTGTGGGTCAAATATGGTGAGTTTTGAAGCATGTTAAGTGGGTCAAATTAGTGCTCAAATAGGCGGCGGAATAATAATAAAACTTTAGAAAAACAATAGGTCCTTATGTCCCATTGCAAAAGGACTCCCGTTGGGATTCCTTTTACAATGGGCCATGCGGGTCCTAATAAAGAATAAAACCTTACAAATTCAATAGGTCCTTATGTCCCATTGCATAAGGACTCCCTGTGGGAGTCCTTATGCAATGGGCCATGCGGGCCCTAATAACCACACAGCTTTGATGCTAATAGCATATGAATCAGAATCAGAAATACTTTAATAATCCCCGATGGGAAATTAAGATTTTCAACACAATCCCATTCAAGATCAGACAAACATTACAGAGAGACAGAACGGGATCAAACATTACAGAGAGACAGAACAGGATCGCTGACGGGTCTGGCAATTTCCGGTGAGAAAGGTGAGAAACAGGTAAACGCTGGAGAGAGGGGTGTGGGTTGGAGGGTGAGAAAAAATAAATAAATCAGTCTAAGCCTGGGCTCCTGGAGAGGGGGTCCTGGCTGAGGCCAAGGGGAAAACACCTCACAGCCATAGCACACATAAACATCTGCTCAGTGAGAAGAATTATCTTATCAGACAGAAAATAAGCAAATATCACCCTTATTTGAGATATTTCATCTTACTTAGATTTCAGTTTTTGCAGTGTGTGAATAAATTCATATACTTTGTAAGGACTGTAATTATTTAAGTCCCATCTTAAAACTCATTTGTATACTCTCGCCTTTAAATAGACCCCCTTTTAGACCAGTTGATCTGCCGTTTCTTTTCTTTTCTCCTCTGCCCCCCTCTCCCTTGTGGAAGGGGAGTTACACAGGTCCGGTGGCCATTGATTAAGTGCTGGCTGTCCAGGGTCGGGATCCGGGATGGACCGCTCGCCTGTGCATCGGTTGGGGACATCTCTGCGCTGCTGACCCGTCTCCGCTTGGGATGGTCTCCTGCTGGCCCCACTATGGACTGGACTCTCACTATTATGTTAGATCCACTATGGACTGGACTCTCACTATTATGTTGGATCCACTATGGACTGGACTCTCACTATTATGTTAGAACCACTATGGACTGGACTCACACTATTATGTTAGATCCATTATGGACTGGACTCTCACACTATTATGTTAGATCCACTATGGACTGGACTCCCACTATTATGCTAGATCCACTATGGACTGGACTCACACTATTATGTTAGATCCACTATGGACTGGACTCTCACACTATTATGTTAGATCCACTATGGACTGAACTCTCTCTATTATGCTAGATCCACTATGGACTGGACTCTCACTATCATGTTAAATCCACTATGGACTGGACTCTCTCACTATTATGTTAGATCCACTATGGACTGGACTCACACTATTATGTTAGATCCACTATGGACTGGACTCTCACACTATAATGTTAGATCCACTATGGACTGGACTCTCACTATTATGTTAGATCCACTATGGACTGGACTCTCACACTATTATGTTAGATCCACTATGGACTGGACTCTCACACTATTATGTTAAATCCACTATGGACTGGACTCTCACACTATTATGTTAGATCCACTATGGACTGTACTCTCACTATTATGTTAGATCCACTATGGACTGGACTCTCACACTATTATGTTAGATCCACTATGGACTGGACTCCCACTATTATGCTAGATCCACTATGGACTGGACTCTCACTATTATGTTAGATCCACTATGGACTGGACTCTCACTATTATGTTAGATCCATTATGGACTGGACTCTCACTATTATGTTAGATCCACTATGGACTGGACTCTCACTATTATGTTAGATCTACTATGGACTGGACTTTCACACTATTATGTTAGATCCACTATGGACTGGACTCTCACTATTATGTTAGATCTACTATGGACTGGACTTTTACACTATTATGTTAGATCCACTATGGACTGGACTCTCACACTATTATGTTAGATCCACTATGGACTGGACTCTCACACTATTATGTTAGATCCACTATGGACTGGACTCTCACACTATTATGTTAGATCCACTATGGACTGGACTCTCACACTATTATGTTAGATCCACTATGGACTGGACTCTCACACTATTATGTTAGATCCACTATGGACTGGACTCTCACTATTATGTTAGATCCACTATGGACTGGACTCTCACACTATTATGTTAGATCTACAATGGACTGGACTCTCACACTATTATGTTAGATCCACTATGGACTGGACTCTCACTATTATGTTAGATCCACTATGGACTGGACTCTCACACTATTATGTTAGATCCACTATGGACTGGACTCTCACTATTATGTTAGATCCACTATGGACTGGACTCTCACACTATTATGTTAGATCCACTATGGACTGGACTCTCACACTATTATGTTAGATCCACTATGGACTGGACTCTCACACTATTATGTTAGATCCACTATGGACTGGACTCTCACACTATTATGTTAGATCCACTATGGACTGGACTCTCACTATTATGTTAGATCCACTATGGACTGGACTCTCACACTATTATGCTAGATCCACTATGGACTGGACTCTCACACTATTATGTTAGATCCACTATGGACTGGACTCTCACTATTATGCTAGACAGGGCCGGCCCGTGGCATAGGCCGTATAGGCAGATGCTAAGGGCGCCGTCCATCAGGGGGCGCCACGCCAGTGCCACAAATGTTGGAGAGAAAAAAAAAAAAAAAGTTGGTACTATTATTTCTAAATACAAAAAAAAATCCCACGTTAATTAAAATGCAAAGTAAAGCCTATTTAATAGAAATATTATTTGTTACAACATTACGCCCCCCCCCCCCCGCCCCCTCCCTTCCCGTATCATGACTCTTTTTGGACGTCACCACATCAAAAAATCAACACAAGATGTCAAAACGGCCAAAACTGTCAGGTGCCCAGGGAAGAAAAAAAGAGAAAAGAAGAGGAGGAGAAACGAGAAAAGACAGAGGTAGCAGGTAGGTAACGTTAGCCTACATGAAATTATTTGTCTGTTACAGAATGTGATAGTAGCTGGCTTTTTAGCATTAAGCTAATGTTACATGATTCGGCAATTGCTAATCAATAAATAGCTAGTTCTGTTTTAACGTCGGGTTAATATTGTGGAGGGGGCTAAATTGTTATGGAAAATAATAATGTAACGTTAGGTAATTACAGTACTCCCACCTTACATTCCTCAGGGACATTTGTATTAGATCTTTTAAGCAGGTGTTTTTTGTTTACATTGTTATTGCCTTCTGGTTAGCTAATGTTTGCCCTGCAGGTAATAGTCACTTTTCCACCCCTTTATATATTAGGTATAGTTTTAAGTAAAAAAAAAAAAAGGTCACAGACAAAGCTATTCGGGTTCTTGTGAGTATATACACTTCACTGCCGATGTGGGGGGGCGCCACCTAAAATCTTGCCTAGGGCGCCAGATTGGTTAGGGCCGGGCCTGGTTGTTATTACAATGTCTAGAGCATGTACATATGTAGTTATTGTGGAACAGATGCATCAAATTTCATTTAGAGCTTGTTATATAATTTTTGCAATCATAAAAGAGGGAGAAAAAAAGCGTTTTTTAAGAGTTTTATCTTGTTTCATATTTTTTATATTTGTAATAAATGTAATAGTCACTTTTCCACCCCTTTATATATTAGGTATAGTTGTAAGCCTAGTTGTTAAAGTGCACATCATTAATGTAAATTAAGCAATATGTATGTAAAAAATATTGTATTTCATACATTCATTTTTTATTTTTTGCATTCATTTATTTATTCATATTTTTTTTATCTTGTTAACTATTCTGATTGTTAATTTGCTTTCTTTAAGTAAAAAAAAGGTCAAAGACAAAGCTATTCGGTTTCTTGTGAGTATATACACTTCACTGCCGATGTGGGGGGGCGCCACCTAAAATCTTGCCTAGGGCGCCAGATTGGTTAGGGCCGGGCCTGATGCTAGATCCACTATGGACTGGACTCACACTATTATGTTAGATCCATTATGGACTGGACTCTCACACTATTTTGTTAGATCCACTATGGACTGGACTCTCACACTATTATGTTAGATCCACTATGGACTGGACTCTCACACTATTATGTTAAATCCACTATGGACTGGACTCTCACTATTATGTTAGATCCACTATGGACTGGACTCTCACACTATTATGTTAGATCCACTATGGACTGGACTCTCACTATTATGTTAGATCCACTATGGACTGGACTCTCACACTATTATGTTAGATCTACTATGGACTGGACTCTCACACTATTATGTTAGATCCACTATGGACTGGACTCTCACACTATTATGTTAGATCCACTATGGACTGGACTCTCACACTATTATGTTAGATCCACTATGGACTGGACTCTCACACTATTATGTTAAATCCACTATGGACTTGACTCACACTATTATGTTAGATCCACTATGGACTGGACTTTCACAATATTATGTCAGACCCACTCGACGTCCATTGCATTCGGTCTCCCCTGGGGTCCTCTCCAAGGTTTCTCATAGTCATTCACATCGACGTCCCATTGGGGTTGTGAGTTTTTCGGATGTCGTTGTGGCTTGTGCAGCCCTTTGAGACACTTGTGATTTAGGGCTGTATAAATAAACATTGATTGATTGATTCATTGATTCCGGGCCTGCAATTTTGTACTTTTTTTTGCCAGTATCGATGGGAAATTGGTCCTTAAATTGTATTCATTGTGGTCTTAAAAAAAAGTCTTAAAATGTCTTAAATGTGGTTGTTGCAACCTGCAGAGACCCTGGTTGTAGCATTTGTACCGCGTTGGACTTCCAAACAAGTGCCTACTGGTTTGTGGCACTGCAAATACTAGATTAGCCCTGTTTTGTGTCCAAATGAAATCCCTGGTAATAATACGAAGCAGGATATGTAACGTCACAGCCCCGCTGGATGGAATAGCGAGTGTTAAATGAGAGAGCGTTTGAATAAGAAGTACATTCTTAGCGGGGAGGTGAGCGTCTGACAATGAAGCTCCGAGTTCAGCCTGTGAGAGGCCGACTTGTTCATCCCTTGTTATGCTGCTAATGTGTATGATTTAAGGGGGAATTATGCACATCTCAATGTGCCCATAAATGACATTATTCATGCACAGGTGCTGCACTAAGCAGCTCCTGAATGATAATTAAGATAATCTTTCGCTTTTTTTCTTCCTTCACGGCTCGCTCGCTCGCTCCCTTTTTCTCACGGATCCACTTTGTTCAGGCAATATCTCCTGTGTCAATACCTCGCTAGACTGCGGCCCCACTCCCCTCCGCCATTGTCTGATCCTTATTCAGCACTAACAAGTGCGACCACGTCTGTGTGTTTCCCCCGAGCCTGACGGTATTTCTGAGAAATAATGTGCCAAGTTGAATTAAAGCGAGGGAATTAAAAAAAAAAAAAAAAAACTTTAGTGAGGCAGAAACTTGGTGTTCCCGAGGGAGTTCTTATGCGCAATGAATTTCTCAAACGGGAATATGAAGACATTGATGTGGAGCACTTTGCATATGATAAGCTCTTTTTTTCCATAAAGAGCAATGATTAGTTTTTGGAAATGTTGCTATGGAAAAAAAAAAAAAAAAAGTGTTGCGGGCTCCCATATTTTAGAAGAAAAACTGTCACTTTGTATTAGTTGGGCAAGACGCTGTGCTAAAACGACAAGGTCTGATCAAGACGGAGTGGATCTGTGATGTGTATCAGAATCAGAATCAGAATCAGAAATACTCGGTCTAAGCCTGGGCTCCGGGAGAGGGGGTCTAGACTGAGGCCAAGGGAGAGGAAAAACCTCATAGCCATAGCACACATAAGCATTATGTAAGAGGGAGACATCAATATATATATATATATATATATATATATATATATATATACAAACCCCGTTTCCATATGAGTTAGGAAATTGTGTTAGATGTAAATATAAACGGGGTTTGTATGTATATATAAAGTTAAAGTACCAATGATTGTCACACACACACTAGGTGTGGTGAAATTTGTCCTCTGCATTCGACCCATCCCCTTGTTCACCCCCTGGGAGGTGAGGGGAGCAGTGGGCAGCAGCGGTGCCGCGCCCGGGAATCATTTTTGGTGATTTAACCCCCAATTCCAACCTTTGATGCTGAGTGCCAAGCAGGGAAGTAATGGGTTCCATTTTTATAGTCTTTGGTATGACTCGGCCGGGGTTTGAACTCACAACCTACCGATCTCAGGGCGGACACTCTAACCACTAGGCCACTGAGTAGGTATATATATATATATATAGGTAGGTATATATATATATATATATATATATATATATATATATATATATATATATATAATAGTTTCACATGTAAATAATGCTGTATAATAGACTGTATTTATAATATTCACATGTGAATAATGCTGCATAATAGACTGTATTTATATCATTCACATGTGAATAATTCTGTATAATAGACTGTATTTATATTATTCACATGTGAATAATGCTACATAATAGACTGTATTTATATTATTCGCATGTGAATAATGCTGTATAATAGACTGTATTTATATTATTCACATGTGAATAATGCTGTTTAATAGACTCTATTTATGTTATTCACATGTAAAAAATGCTGTGTAATAGACTGTATTTATATTATTCACATGTGAATAATGCTGTATAATAGACTGTATTTATGTTATTCACATGTGAATAATGCTGTATAATAGACTGTATTTACGTTATTCACAGGTAAATAATGCTGTATAATAGACTGTATTTATGTTAACATGTGAATAATGCTGTATAATAGACTGTATTTATATTATTCACATGTGAATAATGCTGCATAATAGACTGTATTTATATCATTCACATGTGAATAATTCTGTGTAATAGACTGTATTTATATTATTCACATGTGAATAATGCTGTATAATAGACTGTATTTATATTATTCACATGCAAATAATGCTGTTTAATAGACTGTATTTACGTTATTCACATGTGAATAATGCTGTATAATAGACTGTATTCATGTTATTCACATGTGAATAATGCTGTATAATACACTGTATTTATATTATTCACGTGTGAATAATGCTGTATAATAGACTGTATTTATGTTATTCACGTGTGAATAATGATGTATAATAGAGTGTATTTATATTATTCACATGTGAATAATGCTGTATAATAGACTGTATTTATGTTATTCACATGTGAATAATGCTGTATAATAGACTGTATTTATGTTATTCACATGTGAATAATGCTGTATAATAGACTGTATTTATGTTATTCACATGTGAATACTTTTGCATAATAGACTGTGTTTATATTATTTGCATGTGAATAATACTATATACTATACTGTATTTATATTATTCACATATGTATAATGCTGTATAGTAGACTGTATTTATGTTATTAACATGTGAATAATCTTGTATAATAGACTGTATTTATATTATTCACATGTGAATAATGCTGTATAATAGACTGTATTTATGTTATTTACATGTAAATAATGTTGTATAATAGACTGTATTTATGTCATTTACATGTGAATAATGCTGTATAATAGACTGTATTTATGTTATTCACATGTGAATAATGCTGCATAATAGACTGTATTTATAGTATTTGCATGTGAATAATGCTGTATAATAGACTGTATTTATGTTATTCACATGTGAATAATGCTGCATTATAGACTGTATTTATATTATTCACATGTGAATAATGCTGCATAATAGACTGTATTTATAGTATTTGCATGTGAATAATGATGTATAATAGACTGTATTTATGTTATTCACATGTGAAAAATGCTGTATAATAGACTGTATTTTCATTATTCACCCTGAGATGGGTAGGTTGTGAGTTCAAACCCCGGCCGAGTCATACCAAAGACTATAAAAATGGGAGCCATTACCTCCCTTTTTGGCACTCAGCATCCAGGCTTGGAATTGGGGGTTAAATCACCAAAAATGATTCCCGGCCACGGCCACTGCTGCTGCTCACTGCTCGCCTCACCTCCCAGGGGGTGATCAAGGGTGATGGGTCAAATGCAGAGAATAATTTTACCACCTAGTGTGTGTTTGTGACAATCATTGGTACTTTAACTTTAACTTTAACATGTGAATAATGATGTATAATAGACTGTAATAATAATATTCACATGTGAATAATGCTGTTTAATAGACTCTATTTATGTTATTCACATGTGAAAAATGCTGTGTAATAGACTGTATTTATATTATTCACATGTGAATAATGCTGTATAATAGACTGTATTTATGTTATTCACAGGTGAATAATGTTGTATAATATACTGTATTTATGTTAACATGTGAATAATGCTGTATAATAGACTGTATTTATATTCTTAACATGTGAATATTGCTGTATAATAGTCTGTATTTATGTTATTCACATGTGAATAATGCTGTATAATAGACTGTATTTATATTATTCACATGTGAAAAATGCTGTGTAATAGACTGTATTTATATTATTCACATGTGAATAATGCTGTATAATAGACTGTATTTATGTTATTCACAGGTGAATAATGTTGTATAATATACTGTATTTATGTTAACATGTGAATAATGCTGTATAATAGACTGTATTTATATTCTTAACATGTGAATATTGCTGTATAATAGTCTGTATTTATGTTATTCACATGTGAATAATGCTGTATAATAGACTGTATTTATATTATTCACATGTGAATAATGCTGTATAATAGACTGTATTTATATTATTCACATGTGAATAATGCTGTTTAATAGACTCTATTTATGTTATTCACATGTGAAAAATGCTGTATAATAGACTGTATTTATGTTATTCACATGTGAATAATGCTGTATAATAGACTGCATTTATATTATTCACATGTGAATAATGCTGTATAATAGACTGTATTTATGTTATTCACATGTAAAAAATACCTAGGTGTTTATTGTCTATTGTGAGCGAACTGTGGTGCTGAATTTCCCCCAAATTGATCAATAAAGTACTTTCTATTCTATTCTATTTTATTCTATTCTAAGAATCCAGCGGATCCAGCTTGATTCGTGCAATCCGGGCTCTGTGGAGCCTTGCTCCGTTTTAGTAATCACCGGAATGATGACTATCAGCGCTCACTGAGAGGAGATCCAGCTGTATTGTTTTAGCGTGCCCGCTTGTTTACAGGAGCATCATCTCTCCGGTGGACAGCCCTGCTCGCTTCACTTGTCTCTTGTGTGCAAATCACTCCTTATGTTTGTATATTGTTGATGTGGCCCAGAGTTGGCCGTCCCTCTTGTTCATACCAGGCCTTTGCAGCCCCGCAGCTGGCTCTCATTATTGGCCCGTCGCCACACCCTTGCACCTCACTTGTACACACTGTGGATGTGCGACACTGCAGGAACAAGCACGGCCTGCGAATAATTCATAGCATTTGTTTAAGCTGCCGCGGTTGCCAGAGGGGCAGAATTTTTGTTCAGTTCTCTCTCCGTAGACCAGACTTGTTTAGCACAAGACACAAACTACAAATGCGGTTCATCCTTTGGCACCCAAACTTGCAAACCCTGTTTCCATATGAGTTGGGAAATTGTGTTAGATGTAAACAATAAATGGAATACAATGATTTGCAAATCATTTTCAACCCATATTCAGTTGAATATGCTACAAAGACAACATATTTGATGTTCAAACTGCAAATAATCATTAACTTTAGAATTTGATGCCAGCAACACGTGACAAAGAAGTTGGGAAAGGTGGCAATAAATACTGATAAAGTTGAGGAATGCTCATCAAACACTTATTTGGAACATCCCACAGGTGTGCAGGCTAATTGGGAACAGGTGGGTGCCATGATTGGGTATAAAAACAGCTTCCCCAAAAAATGCTGAGTCTTTCACAAGAAAGGATGGGGCGAGGTACACCCCTTTGTCCACAACTGCGTGAGCAAATAGTCAAACAGTTTAAGAACAACGTTTCTCAAAGTGCAATTGCGAGAAATTGAGGGATTTCAACATCTACGCTCCATAATATCATCAAAAGGTTCAGAGAATCTGGAGAAATCACTCCACGTGAGCGGCATGGCCGGAAACCAACATTGAATGACCGTGACCTTCCATCCCTCAGACGGCACTGTATCAAAAACCGACATCAATCTCTAAAGGATATCACCACATGGGCTCAGGGACACTTCAAAAAACCACTGTCAGTAACTACAGTTGGTCGCTACATCTGTAAGTGCAAGTTAAAGCTCTACTATGCAGAGCGAAAGCCATTTATCAACAACACCCAGAAACGCCGTCGGATTCTCTGGGCCCGAGATCATCTAAGATGGACTCATGCAAAGTGGAAAAGTGTTCTGTGGTCTGACGAGTCCACATTTCAAATTGTTTTTGGAAATATTCGACATTGTTTCATCCGGACCAAAGAGGAAGCGAACCATCCAGACTGTTATCGACGCAAAGTTCAAAAGCCAGCATGTGTGATGGTATGGGGGTGTATTAGTGCCCAAGACATGGGTAACTTACACATCTGTGAAGGCACCATTAATGCTGAAAGGTACACACAGGTCTGTTGAATCGCTTAAGCCGCTGAAATCCGAGTCTGAATCCGAGCTAATGTCGCTATAAACTTGCTGTTCTATGCGCCATGTTTGTTTGTGTTGGCATCACTATGTGACGTCACAGGAAAATGGACGGGTGTATATAACGATGGTTAAAATCAGGCACTTTGAAGCTTTTTTTTAGGGATATTGCGTGATGGGTAAAATTTAGAAAAAAACTTCGAAAAATAAAATAAGCCACTGGGAACTGATTTTTAATGGTTTTAACTCTTCTGAAATTGTGATAATGTTCCCCTTTAACTTGCACTTACAGACTTAGCGACCAACTGTAGTTACTGACAGTGGTTTTCTGAAGTGTCCCTGAGCCCATGTGGTGATATCTTTTACACACTGATGTCGGGTTTTTGATGCAGTACCGCCTGAGGAATCGAAGGTCACGGGCATTGCCGCTTACGTGCAGTGATTTTTCCAGATTCTCTGAGCCTTTTGATGATCATACCGAGCGTAGATGGTAAAATCCCTAAATTCCTTGCAATAGCTTGTTGAGAAATGTTGTTCTTAAACTGTTGAACAATTTGCTCACGCATTTGTTCACAACACCTTGTTTGTGAATGACTGAGCCTTTCATGGAATCAATCAATCAATCAATGTTTATTTATATAGCCCTAAATCACAAGTGTCTCAAAGGGCTGCACAAGCCACAACGACATCCTCGGTACAAAGCCCACATAAGGGCAAGGAAAAACTCACCCCAGTGGGACGTCGATGTGAATGACTATGAGAAACCTTGGAGAGGACCGCATATGTGGGTAACCCCCCCCCCCCCCCCCCCCTCTAGGGGAGACCGAAAGCAATGGATGTCGAGTGGGTCTGACATAATAGTGTGAGAGTCCAGTCCATAGTGGATCCAACATAATAGTAAGAGTCCAGTCCATAGTGGGGCCAGCAGGACACCATCCCGAGCGGAGACGGGTCAGCAGCGCAGAGATGTTCCCAGCCGATGCACAGGCGAGCGGTCCACCCCGGGTCCCGACTCTGAACAGCCAGCACTTCATCCATGGCCACCGGACCTGTGCCCCCCCCCCCTCCACAAGGAAAAGGGGAGCAGAGGAGAAAAGGAAAGAAACGGCAGATCAACTGGTCTAACAGGGGGGCTATTTAAAGGCTAGAGTATACAAATGAGTTTTAAGATGGGACTTAAATGCTTCTACTGAGGTAGCATCTCTAATTGTTACCGGGAGGGCATTCCATAGTACTGGAGACCGAATAGAAAACGCTCTATAGCTCGCAGACTTTTTTTGGGCTCTGGGAATCACTAAGCCGGAGTTCTTTGAACGCAGATTTCTTGCTGGGACATATGGTACAATGCAATCGACAAGATAGGACGGAGCTAGACCGTGTAGTATTTTATACGTAAGTAGTAAAACCTTAAAGTCACATCTTAAGTGCACAGGAAGCCAGTGCAGGTGAGCCAGTATAGGCGTAATATGATCAAACTTTCTTGTTCTTGTCAAAAGTCTAGCAGCCGCATTTTGTACCAATTGTAGTCTTTTAATGCTAGACATAGGGAGACCCGAAAATAATACGTTACAGTAGTCGAGACGAGACGTAACGAACGCATGAATAATGATCTCAGCGTCGCTAGTGGATAAAATAGAACAAATTTTAGCGATATTACGGAGATGAAAGAAGGCCGTTTTAGTAACACTCTTAATGTGTGACTCAAAGGAGAGAGTTGGGTGGAAGAAAATACCCAGATTCTTTACTGATTCGCCTTGTGTAATTGTTTGGTTGTCAAATGTTAAGGTGGTATTATTAAATAAATGTCGATGTTTAGCAGGACCGATAATCAGCATTTCCGTTTTCTTGGCGTTGAGTTGCAAGAAGTTAGCGGACATCCATTGTTTAATTTCATTAAGACACGCCTCCAGCTGACTACAATCCGGCGTGTTGGTCAGCTTTAGGGGCATGTAGAGTTGGGTGTCATCAGCATAACAGTGAAAGCTAACACCGTATTTGCGTATGATGTCGCCTAGCGGCAGCATGTAAATACTAAAGAGTGCTGGGCCAAGAACCGAACCCTGAGGAACTCCGCACGTTACCTTAACATAGTCCGAGATCACATTATTATGGGAGACGCATTGCATCCTGTCAGTAAGATAAGAGTTAAACCACGACAAAGCTAAGTCTGACATACCAATACGTGTTTTGATACGCTCTAATAAAATATTTTGATCGACGGTATCGAAAGCAGCGCTAAGATCAAGAAGCAGCAACATAGATGACGCATCAGAATCCATCTGAAATTCCATGGAAGCTGCTTTTATACCCAGTCTTTCTCAGTCTTGTTTTGCTACTTGTGCCAGCTTTTTTGAAACATATTGCAGGCATCAAATTCCAAAGTTTCCCAGTTCGAACATTAAGTATCTCGTCTTTGCAGTCCATTCAATTGAATATAGGTTGAAAAGGATTTGCAAATCATTGTATTCTGTTTTTATTTACCATTCACACAACGTGCCAACTTCACTGGTTTTGGGTTTTGTATTATTATACCGTACATCTGGACCTTGTTTTCTATATTATTGCAAATACTTTCAAAATGTGCACTCAAATAATATTATACTTACTGTCAATAACTTGCGGTTCAGTAAAACATTTGAAAATTGTTCCTGCATGACATTCTGAAAACAAAACTGCATCCGTATCCAAATATTGGGGTCCTTTCCTTCAGCAAAATGTATTCATGCAAGCAAATAATAACCTGTGATTAATCACATGTTAAGAGTGTGATTAAGCTGATTAAAAAAATAATCATTTGACAGCCCTAATTATTAGGGCCCGCATGGCCCATTGTTTTCTATTTAGTTTTACAATTGATGCATTTTGTCAGAACAAAGCCCAGACGTGAATGATTGAAAAATGCGGTGCTTTGACAGAAGCGTCAACGTCAAATGACTCATATTCATCAGCAGTTCTGATGACTTTGATTGTTAACTCTCTCCACTCTAGTTTTTTTTGCTCACATACACACAGCAATAACTGGTGTGGAAAGGAAAAATGCGTGGGGCGAAGCATTGTTGTTCCCTCAGTCAAGCAAAAATGATGTGCCTAGTGTTTCTTTGGCAGAAGAAAAGGTAAAAAAAAGCATCGATTCATCTGGTTTGAGTTCTGCATCTTTTTGAGGTCGGGGGCGTTATCCCCCCCCAGCCCCCCGTGCTCCCTCTGGTGAGGCAGCCCTATGGGCCATTTTGTGGGATTGAGGCCCAAACGGAGAAGAAATTGCAAATAATCCCGGCTCTGACGACGTTTACTGATGTGATCGTTGGGACGGTTTAAGGAGCCCAGCCCGTCCGCCACATGAAAGGACAAAACAAAAAAAGAGCTGGGTTAAGCGAGAAGGGGGAACTTCAAAGACTGGAGGTTGGCTGGCCACGCTGTAACCGAGCTGTTCTTCATTAATGGCCTTTGCTTGTTGCATTGTTTAGTGCAATGTATGCTTGCACGACATTGTTTTTGTAATGCTTAGAAAGCCTAGCCTAGCCATACTTGCCAACCCTCCCCGGATTTTCCGGGAGACTCCCGAAATTCAGCGCCTCTCCCGAAAGCCTCCCGGGACAAATTTTCTCCCGAAAATCTCCCGAAATTCAGGCGGATTGACAGCCTGTTCTCACGTCCGCTTTCCCACAATATAAACAGCTAATGATCGAGGGTGAGTTCTTGGTTTCTTATGTGTGTTTATTGTTAGGCAGTTTCATTAACGTCCTCCCAGCGCGGCAACAACACACAACAACAGCATTTCGTCTACGTAAAGCAGTTCGTCTGCCGTAAACAGCAATGTTGTGACACTTTTAAACAGGACAATACTGCCATCTACTGTACATGCATATGTGACCCACCCATAATGTGTCACATTTTTGTGTTGATTTATTTATTTTATTTTGTGGTTTGAATTCATTTTTGGAGCTGTCATTACACATTTATCAGTATTCACATTGGTCAGTAGGGGGGCAGTAGGGCGTTTCTTCCCAATTGAATGCTATCACCTGCAGACCGGAAGTGTCTTGTCATTCTGATGAGCGCGACCAGTTTGTGAACAATTGAAACGTCCTGTGTGCTTTTTCCTCCTGTATAACAGGTTAGTTTTGGTGAATCAACTCACTGAATAATATCCATGTGATCTTTATAAGTTTAAGGACACATTCTGATGGTGGAGCCTAACTCTAAAGTGTTTGTGAGTTGTAGTTTGTATTTGTGAATGAATCCAGTGCACAGCTGCAGTAATCAATACAAAAAGGCGACTTGAGTACCCAATGTTTATGTAGGAACTTCTGATCCTAATCCAGACTCCCAAATTAGAGCTCCCGTTTTCTTATTGGTTTTATAATGTATATTTGTATAATGTGTGTGTTCTGAAATAGTGACAGAGAATAGAACAAGGATGGACAATTCAACCCTTAACTCAACAATGAGTAGAAGAGTGTTATGTGTGTGTATATGTGTAAATAAATGAACACTGAAATTCAAGTATTTATTTAATTTATTTATATATATATATAAATAAATAATAATGTATTATATATATATATATATATATATATATTTATATATATATATATATATATATATATCGCTAGAATTCACTGAAAGTCAAGTATTTTTTATATATATATCTTAACCACGCCCCCAACCACGCCCCCGCCCCACCCCCGACCACGTGCCCCGCCCCCAACCCCCCACCTCCCGAAATCGGAGGTCTCAAGGTTGGCAAGTATGAGCCTAGCTGACATTGGACAAGAGGCAGGGTACACCCTAGACCAGGGGTCGGCAACCATTACCAGTCAAAGAGCCATTTTGACCAGTTTCACAAATTATAGAAAACAATGGGACCCGCAAAATTTTTTTGAAATTTTAAATGAAATAACACTGCATACAAAGTTGTTTTTTTTTGCTTTGTGCTATGTATAAACCAAGGGTCTCAGACACGCTGCCCACACCTTTATGTGGAATTTGAAAGCTGGTGCGCCACGCGGGTTTTAAATAAATGGCGCTTGTCAGCGTCATGCGTGCCGTGATGGTACAGCATATAGCGCCCACTACAGTCAGCGTGCCTGATCAGCCACACGTTGTATGAGGCTTCCGCTTGCTCACGTAGGTAACAGCAAGGCATACTTGGTCAAAAACCACACAGCTCACACTGACGGTGGCGGTATACAAAAAAAAAACTTTAACACTCTTACTAATAATGCGCCACACTGTGAAACCCACACCAAACAAGAATGACAAACAAATTTCGGGAGAACATCTGCACCGTAACACAACATAAACACAACAGGACAAATACCCAGAATCCCATGCAGCCCTACCAAACCCCGCCCACCTCAACCGACGCACAGAGAGAGAAAGAGGGGGGGGGGGTGTCGATGTGTGAGGGAGCAGGGTTGGGGTGGGGGCGGGGTTTGGTGGTAGCAGGAGTGTATAATGTAGCCCAGAAGAGTCAGGGCTGCATGGGATTCTGGGTGTTTGTTCTGTTGTGTTTATGTTGTGTTAAGGTGCAGATGTTCTCCCGAAATGTGTTTGTCATTCTTGTTTAGTTTTGGTTCAAAGTGTGGCGCATTATTAGTAAGTGTGTTAAAGTTGTTTTATATGGTAACCGTCAGTGTAACCTGTGTGGCTGTTGACCAAGTATGCCTTGATGTCACGTACGTGTGCAAGCAGAAGATGTATATTGTATAACAAGTGTTGGGCTGGCACGCTGTTACTACAGATTTTAGAGGGCGCCAAATGGTGTACCATCATGGCACGCCCTTATTATAGCTGTAAGGGTGAAAATCGGTGAATATTACTCCCGGGAGTTTTCTGCGAGAGGCACTAAAATCCGGAAATCTCACGGGCAAATTGGGGGGTTCAGCAAGTAAGCTGCTGAGCCGCTTCAGAGTGATCAAAGAGCCGGAGCCGCGGGTTGCCGACCCCTGCCCTAGACCAGTGGTTCTTAACCTGGGTTCGATGGAATCCTAGGGGTTCGGTGAGTCGGCCTCAGGGGTTCGGCGGAGGTCAAGACACACCCGACTCATCGTGTGAATAAAAACTTCTCCCTATCGGCGAATTATGGATACCCCCAGTTTTTGCGAGCAATCCTTTTCGAGGGTGCTGAACATAAAAACGAAGAAAAGGAACACACCTTGCTGTGAAAATGACATGAGAGTGGCACTTGCCAAGGTGAAGCCACGTATATCTAAACTGGTCTCTCAAAGACAACAGCAGAAGTCCGACTGATTTGCAGGTGTGTCATTTGTTGTGAGTTTATGCACTGTGTTGGTTTTGTTCTTTGAACAAGGTGATGCTCATGCACAGTTCATTTTCTGCACCAGTAAAAAAACATATACTGTAAATTTGTCTTGGATTTGAAAGAAAAAAAACTTATTTTATTTTTCACTAAAGAAGGGTTCGGTGAATGCGCATATGAAACTGGTGGGGTTCCGTACCTCCAACAAGGTTAAGAACCACTGCCCGAGACTGATGGCCAATCAATTACAGGGCACCTAACAATTCATATCAAGGGGACATTTACAGTCAACAATTAGCCTCATTTGCCCATTCACACAGACAGAAAATGCACATTAGTTATTGATTAGACTTAGACTTAGACTTCCTTTTTGTTGTCATTCAAATTTGAACTTTACAGTACAGATGAGAACACAATTTTGTTGCATTAGCTCATGGTAGTGCAGGATAAGACAGCAATAAGGTGCAGATATACAAACCCCGTTTCCATATGAGTTGGGAAATTGTGTTAGATGTAAATATAAACGGAATACAATGATTTGCAAATCCTTTTCAACCCATATTCAGTTGAATATGCTACAAAGACAACATATTTGATGTTCAAACTGATAAACATTTTTTTTTTTTGCAAATAATCATTAACTTTAGAATTTGATGCCAGCAACACGTGACAAAGAAGTTGGGAAAGGTGGCAATAAATACTGATAAAGTTGAGGAATGCTCATCAAACACTTATTTGGAACATCCCACAGGTGTGCAGGCTAATTGGGAACAGGTGGGTGCCATGATTGGCTATAAAAGTAGATTCCATGAAATGCTCAGTCATTCACAAACAAGGATGGGGCGAGGGTCACCACTTTGTCAACAAATGCGTGAGCAAATTGTTGAACAGTTTAAGAAAAACCTTTCTCAACCAGCTATTGCAAGGAATTTAGGGATTTCACCATCTACGCTCCGTGATATCATCAAAGGGTTCAGAGAATCTGGAGAAATCACTGCACGTAAGCAGCTAAGCCCGTGACCTTCCATCCCTCAGGCTGTACTGCATCAACAAGCGACATCAGTGTGTAAAGGATATCACCACATGGGCTCAGGAACACTTCAGAAACCCACTGTCAGTAACTACAGTTGGTCGCTCCATCTGTAAATGCAAGTTAAAACGCTCCTATGCAAGGCGAAAACCGTTTATCAACAACACCCAGAAACGCCATCGGCTTCGCTGGGCCTGAGCTCATCTAAGATGGACTGATGCAAAGTGGAAAAGTGTTCTGTGGTCTGACGAGTCCACATTTCAAATTGTTTTTGGAAACTGTGGACGTCGTGTCCTCCGGACCAAAGAGGAAAAGAACCATCCGGATTGTTATAGGCGCAAAGTGTAAAAGGCAGCATGTGTGATGGTATGGGGGTGAATTAGTGCCCAAGACATGGGTAACTTACACATCTGTGAAGGCACCATTAATGCTGAAAGGTAAATACAGGTTTTGGAGCAACATATGTTGCCATCCAAGCAACGTTACCATGGACGCCCCTGCTTATTTCAGCAAGACAATGCCAAGCCACGTGTTACATCAACGTGGCTTAATAGTAAAAGAGTGTGGGTACTAGACTGGCCTGCTTGCGGAAATGTGCGCTGCCTCACGCCAACTTCTTGGCTGACATAGGCACATTTCTACAGGCTTTGGATACACACACAGAGGTGATATTTCGGCTTTGCCAACGTTTGATTTCAACAATGTAAAACAATTGAGGCAAGGACACAAAATTCACTTTTTTCGCCCATGTATTTAATTCTACATACCGTATTTTCCGGACCATAGGGTGCACCGGATTATACTATTTTCGATCTTTTTTCATATAAAGTTAAAGTTAAAGTACCAATGATAGTCACACACACACTAGGTGTGGCGAAATTATTCTCTGCATTTGACCCATCACCCTTGATCACCCCCTGGGAGGTGAGGGGAGCAGTGGGCAGCAGCGGTGGCCGTGCCCGGGAATCATTTTGGTGATTTAACCCCCAATTCCAACCCTTGATGCTGAGTGCCAAGCAGGGAGGTAATGGGTCCCATTTTTATAGTCTTTGGTATGACTCGGCCGGGATTTGAACTCACAACCTACCGATCTCAGGACGGACACTCTAACCACTAGGCCACTGAGTAATATATATAGGGTGCATTAAAGTAGTCATATTTATTTATTTTTTCTAAATGTAAAAGACTTCCTTGTGGTCTACATAACATGTACTGGCGGTTCTTTGGTCAAAATGTTGCATAGATGTTTTACACATCATCTTCAAGTCGCTTTCTGACAGTCGCTCCAGGATGCACCGTTTTGTGGGCGGTCTTATTTACGTGGACAGCGTCTTTTCCCCATCATCTTTGTTGTAGCGGTGTAGCGTGCAAGGACGGGAGTAGAAGAATTGTCAAAAGATGGCGCTAACTGTTTTAATGACATTCAGACTTTACTTCAATCAATAACGGAGCAGCATCTCCTCATCCGCCAGAAATGTGTCCCGTGAAAAAACGTCCGACCGGAACTCTCTAATAACTAAAGTTCCTTGGGTGGATAATGTAAACTCACTACACCGGTAGTTTTTAGCGCTTCCATAGCGAGATATAAGTTAGAACTTTACGCTACTTTATATTAGAAATAGAAAGAAAGAATACATTTTGTAAGAAAAGTTACAGTACTTTTTATTATTAGTATTTATTTCTATTCAAGAAATGGTTTGAATGTTGCTGAGGTAGTTAAAAAGATCCTCGGTGGCAAGGCCCCAGGGGTAGATGAGATCCGCTCGGAGTTCCTTAAAGCTCTGGATGTTGTGGGGCTGTCTTGGTTGACAAGACTCTGCAGCATTGCGTGGACATCGGGGGCGGTACCTCTGGATTGGCAGACCGGGGTGGTGGTTCCTCTCTTTAAGAAGGGGAACCGGAGGGTGTGTTCTAACTATCGTGGGATCACACTTCTCAGCCTTCCCGGTAAGGTCTATTCAGGTGTACTGGAGAGGAGGCTACGCCGGATAGTCGAACCTCGGATTCAGGAGGAACAGTGTGGTTTTCGTCCTGGTTGTGGAACTGTGGACCAGCTCTTTTCTCTCGGCAGGGTCCTTGAGGGTGCATGGGAGTTTGCCCAACCAGTCTACATGTGTTTTGTGGACTTGGAGAAGGCATTCGACCGTGTCCCTCGGGAAGTCCTGTGGGGAGTGCTCAGAGAGTATGGGGTATCAGACTGTCTGATTGTGGCAGTCCGCTCCCTGTATGATCAGTGCCAGAGCTTGGTAAGTCGGACACGTTTCCAGTGAGCGTTGGACTCCGCCAAGGCTGCCCTTTGTCACCGATTCTGTTCATAACTTTATGGACAGAATTTCTAGGCGCAGTCAAGGCGTTGAGGGGATCTGGTTTGGTGGCTGCAGGATTAGGTCTCTGCTTTTTGCAGATGATGTGGTCCTGATGGCTTCATCTGGCCAGGATCTTCAGCTCTCACTGGATCGGTTCGCAGCCGAGTGTGAAGCGACTGGGATGAGAATCATCACCTCCAAGACCGAGTCCATGGTTCTCGCCCGGAAAAGGGTGGAGTGCCATCTCCGGGTTGGGGAGGAGATCTTGCCCCAAGTGGAGGAGTTCAAGTACCTCGGAGTCTTGTTCACGAGTGAGGGAAGAGTGGATCGTGAGATCGACAGGCGGATCGGTGCGGCGTCTTCAGTAAAGCGGACGCTGTATCGATCCGTTGTGGTGAAGAAGGAGCTGAGCCGGAAGGCAAAGCTCTCAATTTACCGGTCGATCTACGTTCCCATCCTCACCTATGGTCATGAGCTTTGGGTTATGACCGAAAGGACAAGATCACGGGGACAAGCGGCCCAAATGAGTTTCCTCCGCCGGGTGGCGGGGCTCTCCCTTAGAGATAGGGTGAGAAGCTCTGTCATCCGGGAGGAGCTCAAAGTAAAGCCGCTGCTCCTCCACATGGAGAGGAGCCAGATGAGGTGGTTCGGGCATCTGGTCAGGATGCCACCCGAACGCCTCCCTAGGGAGGTGTTTAGGGCACGTCCGACCGGTAGGAGGCCGTGGGGAAGACCCAGGACACGTTGGGAAGACTATGTCTCCCGGCTGGCCTGGGAACGCCTCGGGATCCCCCGGGAGGAGCTGGACGAAGTGGCTGGGGAGAGGGAAGTCTGGGCTTCCCTGCTTAGGCTGCTGCCCCCGCGACCCGGCCTCGGATAAGCGGAAGAAGATGGATGGATGGATGGATGGTTTGAATGTTTGATAATATATTTTTGCATAATTAGACAATATTTAAATTAACATCAATTGCGTATATTTTTTTTCCTCACAAAATAGAAAGAAAGAATACATTTAGGAAAAGTTACAGAACTTTCTTGATACATATTATTTCCAGGCTTTCGAGGGCCAAAGAAAATAAAGTTGTGGGCCACATCTGGCCCCCGGGCCTTGAATTTGACACCTGTGTTTAAGAGTATAAGATAACATAAACCTATCTGTTTGATGTTAGAACCCAATAAAGGAAAATCATAACTGGTGTGTAGAAACTACACAACTCAGACGACACAAATAAATATATACTATAATGATAACATGAGGGAGGAAAACATCCACAGCCTGCATTGTTAATAATACTTGAAAGATGTAAAAATAGAACGGCCTTTTTAAACAATTTAGTCGCAATAAAAAATGTGTGTAAAAGATTATTCACTGCACAGTTTGTATAAATAGTTAAAGTAATTCATCACAATGGTGATTTTTTTTATTCCGTCTCTGATGATCACCGTAACTACAAGAACCCAAAGCAGATGTCATTTTAACGTCAACATTTAATTTACTGTTTTAATGTGTCAAAACATTACTGACAACATGAAATGGCTGGGGAAGGTTATTGTTATCTATTAAAATATGTGAGTTCCTGACAGTGACAGCTACTCGCTTTGTTGTTGTTGGAGCATTTCTTTTCTTTGGCCTACTATCCCACACACCTGAACAAGCTGAAGTGACCATGATGACACAGCATGTGGTCCTCAGTCGAATTAGCAACATGTAAATTGAGACTTCACATGCAAAATTGAATTGAAATGTGATACTTTGACTGCAGATGTAAACATCATTTTGGATCTGTTTGCTGGCACCACGGACTTGGTGGCATGAGAAACTTGCAGAAACAAGATTGTCGATAGCTATAACCAGAGGTGGGTAGAGTAGCCAGAAAGGTTTAGTTTTTTTCTCAATTTTATTTTTTTAAACTAAAAAAAAATAATAATAATAATGGTAAAATTGACAAACAAAAAGTTCATAGCTTTTAAAACAGGGAAATGTCTAGAAATGTCCGTCCTTGGCTGTCAGCAGGCAGGGTCTGGAAACAAACTGCTTATACGAGACAACTCGCAATGGAAGATTACAAGTTGTGTGCCTTTGCACAGAAAGAAAAGTACAACTTCAGCACAATTGATAATAACTATAGCAACGGCCTTCAAGCATACGAGTCGTGTGATAACTTATACATAATTATTCTAACACCATAAGCATCAGATAAAATAAAATGTTAAAAAGAAGGCCTTAACAAAAGCTTTTGGCATTATATTTTAGCAATCAGCAATAAGTAAATAGAGAATAATAATATACTACAGCGGTACCTCAGTTTACCTGTGCCCCAGCTTATAAGTTTTTTGAGGTACAAGTTATTTCTTAGCTAATTGTTATGCTTCTGGGTGAAAACATTCGGGTAAAGAGCCTACACACCGCTAGTTGGACCCCGTAAGATTTCAACTAAACCATCTGGCATTAGCAAATACTGTCCCAAGCAAGACAGAGCTTTGTTTTTGGGTCGGAAGAAAGTGAGTGTGTAGGACGAAACACTTTATCGAGGTGATGTGTGTAGCTGACTTTGTTAAGCAGTAGGAGCGTAGCACTTCACAATTTGCACCAAACTAAATCAAAGTTGTTAAAACAATTAACGGCAAACATTTATCCATGAAAATAAAAATAAGCTTTGTTTGCTTGACATCAATCAATCAATCAATCAATCAATGTTTATTTATATAGCCCTAAATCACAAGTGTCTCAAAGGGCTGCACAAGCCACAACGACATCCTCGGTACAAAGCCCACATAAGGGCAAGGAAAAACTCACCCCAGTGGGACGTCGATGTGAATGACTATGAGAAACCTTGGAGAGGACCGCATATGTGGGTAACCCCCCCCCCTCTAGGGGAGACCGAAAGCAATGGATGTCGAGTGGGTCTAACATAATATTGTGAGAGTCCAGTCCATAGTGGATCCAACATAATAGTAAGAGTCCAGTCCATAGTGGGGCCAGCAGGACACCATCCCGAGCGGAGACGGGTCAGCAGCGCAGAGATGTTCCCAGCCAATGCACAGGCGAGCGGTCCACCCCGGGTCCCGACTCTGGACAGCCAGCACTTCATCCATGGCCACCGGACCTGTGCCCCCCCCCCTCCACAAGGAACAGGGGAGCAGAGGAGAAAAGAAAAGAAACGGCAGATCAACTGGTCTAACAGGGGGGCTATTTAAAGGCTAGAGTATACAAATTAGTTTTAAGATGGGACTTAAATGCTTCTACTGAGGTAGCATCTCTAATTGTTACCGGGAGGGCATTCCATAGTACTGGAGCCCCAATAGAAAACGCTCTATAGCCCGCAGACTTTTTTTGGGCTCTGGGAATCACTAATAAGCCGGAGTTCTTTGAACGCAGATTTCTTGCCGGGACATATGGTACAATGCAATCGACAAGATAGGACGGAGCTAGACCGTGTAGTATTTTATACGCAAGTAGTAAAACCTTAAAGTCACATCTTAAGTGCACAGGAAGCCAGTGCAGGTGAGCCAGTATAGGCGTAATATGATCAAACTTTCTTGTTCTTGTCAAAAGTCTAGCAGCCGCATTTTGTACCAATTGTAGTCTTTTAATGCTAGACATAGGGAGACCCCAAAATAATACGTTACAGTAGTCGAGACGAGACGTAACGAACGCATGAATAATGATCTCAGCGTTGCTAGTGGATAAAATAGAACGAATTTTAGCGATATTACGGAGATGAAAGAAGGCCGTTTTAGTAACACTCTTAATGTGTGACTCAAAGGAGAGAGTTGGGTGGAAGATAATACCCAGATTCTTTACTGATTCGCCTTGTGTAATTGTTTGGTTGTCAAATGTTAAGGTGGTATTTTTAAATAAATGTCGGTGTTTAGCAGGACCGATAATCAGCATTTCCGTTTTCTTGGCGTTGAGTTGCAAGAAGTTAGCGGACATCCATTGTTTAATTTCATTAAGACACGCCTCCAGCTGACTACAATCCGGCGTGTTGGTCAGCTTTAGGGGCATGTAGAGTTGGCTGTCATCAGCATAACAATGAAAGCTAGCACCGTATTTGCGTATGATGTCGCCTAGCGGCAGCATGTAAATACTAAAGAGTGCAGGGCCAAGAACCGAACCCTGAGGAACTCCGCACGTTACCTTAACATAGTCCGAGGTCACATTATTATGGGAGACGCATTGCATCCTGTCAGTAAGATAAGAGTTAAACCACGACAAAGCTAAGTCTGACATACCAATACGTGTTTTGATACGCTCTAATAAAATATTTTGATCGACGGTATCGAAAGCAGCGCTAAGATCAAGAAGCAGCAACATAGATGACGCATCAGAATCCATCGTTAGCAGTAGATCATTAGTCATTTTTGCGAGGGCTGTCTCCGTAGAGTGATTTGCCCTGAAACCGGATTGAAAAGGTTCACAGACATTGTTAGACACTAAGTGTTCATTTAGCTGCTGTGCGACAATTTTTTCGAGGATTTTCGAAATAAAGGGAAGGTGGGACACCGGTCGGTAGTTTACCATGAGGTCAGGATCAAGGTTAGGTCTTTTGAGCAGAGGATGAATAACCGCCCTTGTGCGCGCCTTTAGTTTGTTTCTTTTGTTATAGTAAAATTAAATATGTATTCACCTGCAAGTCATATCTGGTCCAAATCTTTTGCACTTCGGGAGAACAAACCACGCCACAGTCCAAGTGGTGACTGTTTTATTAGAATTTGGATTCATCCTTGCAAAACAGTTCTAATTTGAACAGCAACTTATTTAAAAAAGCACTGTTGTGATATCCGTGCATATCTATTGCAGTGTGCAGTTGTTATTTCTATTTGACTCTTGGTGTAAAATCAGTAATTATCCCAAACACTGAGCAGCAGTGGTTTTTATCAGAAATGGCTGATTTGCATATTATGATGCAAGGACTGGCCTCTCCTCATTAAACACCCAATATCTCGCCGTCCATTTTTAGAAAAAGACACACACAAAAAATCTTCCAATTGCTTGTAATTGGTATTTATGCAATTGCCCGTAAATCCTTGTCAATCTCGAGTCGGCCTAGCGTGTTATCAAGCACACAGAAAACAAGGAGCGGTACAGTAAACATTCCCTAATTGACTGTTCAGGAGCACAATCATCAGTTGGAGTTTGATTTGACGACGTAATCTGCTTTAGTGCATGCCAGGCTATTCAAACCAAAAAAAAATGGACGGGGAGACTTAGCGGCGCGCTAACCTCTGAGCTGCTTACGCCGACTGGATGTACTTGTAATGATGGAGTTTGAAAGAACTGTGTTTTATCGTCAGCAAGCACAAGAGCTGACAATGCTAAGACCTTAAACGAGAAATAATTAGGATCTATTTGAAAGCTGAGTGTGTGTGCCCAAAGTTAAGCACGTTAACGACCGTGCAGGCAATTAAATTCCTTGCTCCTCCCCTATTGTTTGTGTGTTCTATCACCTGAAAATGTCTTTTAATTGCCAGTGCTGATTGTGCGTAAAGTCCGGAAATGCTTATGTTGTTATCAAAACATCAAACATGAAACCTCACTGCAAAAACTGAAATCTAAGTAAGATGCTTATTTTCTGTCTGATAAGATCATTCTTCTCACTAAGCAGATTTTATGTTAGAGTGTTTTACTTGTTTTAAGTGTTTTGGTCCTAAATGATCTCAGTAAGATATTACAGCTTGTTGCTGAGATTTGATGACCTATATTGAGTAAAACAGTGTTTTTCAACCTTTTTTTGAGACAAGGCACATTTTTTGCCTTGAAAAAATCCCGAGGCACACCACCAGCAGAAATCATAAACTCAGTTGACAGTAAAAAGTCGTTGTCGCAATTGTTGGATATGAGTTTAAAGCATAACCAAGCATGCATCACTATAGCTCTTGTCTCAAAGTAGGTGTACCGTCACCACCTGTCACATCACCCCCTGTCACATCACCCCCTGACTTATTTGGAGTTTTGTGTTGTTTTCCTGTGTGTAGTGTTTTAGTTCTTGTCTTGCGCTCCTATTTTGGTGGCTTTTTCTCTTTTTTTGGTATTTTCCTGTAGCAGTTTTATGTCTTATATTTCTCGCATCTACTTTGTTTTAGCAATCAAGAATATTTCAGTTGTTTTTATCCTTTTTTGTGGGGACATTGTTGATTGTCATGTCATGTTCGGGTGTACATTGTGGACGCCGTCTTTGCTCCACAGTAAGTCTTTGCTGTCATCCAGCATTTTGTTTTTGTTTACTTTGTAACCAGTTCAGTTTTACTTTCGTTCTGCATAGCCTTCCCTAAGCTTCAGTGCCTTTTCTTAGCGGCACTCACCTTTTGTTTATTTTTGGTTTAAGTATAAGACACCTTTTTACCTGCCTTTACAAAGCAATTAGCTACCGGCTGCCACCTACTGATATGGAAGAGTATTACACGGTTACTCTGCCGAGCTCTAGACAGCACCGACACTCAACAACAACACATCATTTGCAGACTATAATTACTGGTTTGCAAAAAAAAATTTTAACCCAAATATGTGAAATTAGATAATCTCCCACGGCACACCAGACTGTATCTCACGGCACACTAGTGTGCCGCGGCACAGTGGTTGAAAAACACTGGAGTAAAACATGCTTGAAACTAGAATATCAAGTGTTGCAAAGCTGTGTCATCAACACTCACAAGTATAAAACTACTTTTTTAAAGTAATGATTTCTTATTTCAAGCATGAAAAAAAAAAAAATCATGATTCCGAGCGCATATCATTATGTCAAGATAATGGCACTAGCATTTACTTCATTTAAGAATATTTTTCAACATATTGAAAAAAACATATACAGGTAAAAGCCAGTAAATTAGAATATTTTGAAAAACTTGATTTATTTCAGTAATTGCATTCAAAAGGTGTAACTTGTACATTATATTTATTCATTGCACACAGACTGATGCATTCAAATGTTTATTTCATTTAATTTTGATGATTTGAAGTGGCAACAAATGAAAATCCAAAATTCCGTGTGTCACAAAATTAGAATATTACTTAAGGCTAATACAAAAAAGGGATTTTTAGAAATGTTGGCCAACTGAAAAGTATGAAAATGAAAAATATGAGCATGTACAATACTCAATACTTGGTTGGAGCTCCTTTTGCCTCAATTACTGCGTTAATGCGGCGTGGCATGGAGTCGATGAGTTTCTGGCACTGCTCAGGTGTTATGAGAGCCCAGGTTGCTCTGATAGTGGCCTTCAACTCTTCTGCGTTTTTGGGTCTGGCATTCTGCATCTTCCTTTTCACAATACCCCACAGATTTTCTATGGGGCTAAGGTCAGGGGAGTTGGCGGGCCAATTTAGAACAGAAATACCATGGTCCGTAAACCAGGCACGGGTAGATTTTGCGCTGTGTGCAGGCGCCAAGTCCTGTTGGAACTTGAAATCTCCATCTCCATAGAGCAGGTCAGCAGCAGGAAGCATGAAGTGCTCTAAAACTTGCTGGTAGACGGCTGCGTTGACCCTGGATCTCAGGAAACAGAGTGGACCGACACCAGCAGATGACATGGCACCCCAAACCATCACTGATGGTGGAAACTTTACACTAGACTTCAGGCAACGTGGATCCTGTGCCTCTCCTGTCTTCTTCCAGACTCTGGGACCTCGATTTCCAAAGGAAATGCAAAATTTGCTTTCGTCAGAAAACATGACTTTGGACCACTCAGCAACAGTCCAGCTGGTGTCGGTCCACTCTGTTTCCTGAGATCCAGGGTCAACGCAGCCGTCTACCAGCAAGTTTTAGAGCACTTCATGCTTCCTGCTGCTGACCTGCTCTATGGAGATGGAGATTTCAAGTTCCAACAGGACTTGGCGCCTGCACACAGCGCAAAATCTACCCGTGCCTGGTTTACGGACCATGGTATTTCTCTTCTAAATTGGCCCGCCAACTCCCCTGACCTTAGCCCCATAGAAAATCTGTGGGGTATTGTGAAAAGGAAGATGCAGAATGCCAGACCCAAAAACGCAGAAGAGTTGAAGGCCACTATCAGAGCAACCTGGGCTCTCATAACACCTGAGCAGTGCCAGAAACTCATCGACTCCATGCCACGCCGCATTAACGCAGTAATTGAGGCAAAAGGAGCTCCAACCAAGTATTGAGTATTGTACATGCTCATATTTTTCATTTTCATACTTTTCAGTTGGCCAACATTTCTAAAAATCCCTTTTTTGTATTAGCCTTAAGTAATATTCTAATTTTGTGACACACGGAATTTTGGATTTTCATTTGTTGCCACTTCAAATCATCAAAATTAAATGAAATAAACATTTGAATGCATCAGTCTGTGTGCAATGAATAAATATAATGTACAAGTTACACCTTTTGAATGCAATTACTGAAATAAATCAAGTTTTTCAAAATATTCTAATTTACTGGCTTTTACCTGTATAAGTCGCACTGGAGTATAAGTCGCATTTTTTGGGGAAATGTATTTGATAAAAGCCAACAGCAAGAATAGACATTTGAAAGGCAATTTAAAATAAATCAAGAATAGTGAACAACAGGCTGAATAAGTGTACGTTATATGAGGCATAAATAACCAACTGGTATGTTAACGTAACATATTATGGTAAGAGTCATTCAAATAACTATAACATATAGAACATGCTATACGTTTACCAAACAATCTGTCACTCCTAATCGCTAAATCCCATGAAATCTTATACGTCTAGTCCAGGGGTCGGCAACCCGCGGCTCTAGAGCCGCATGCGGCTCTTTAGCGCCGCCCTAGTGGCTCTCTGGAGCTTTTTCAGAAATGTATGAAAAATGGAAAAAGATGAGGGAAAAACAATCTATTTTTTGTTTTAATATGGTTTCTGTAGGACGACAAACATGACACAAACCTCCCTAATTGTTATAAAGCACACTGTTTATATTAAACATGCTTCACTGATTCGAGTATTTGGCGAGCGCCGTTTTGTCCTACTAATTTTGGCGGTCCTTGAACTCACCGTAGTTTGTTTACATGTATAACTTTCTAGGACGTGTTTTATGCCACTTCTTTTTCTGTCTCATTTTGTCCACCAAACTTTTAAGGTTGTGCATGAAAGGTGAGTTTTGTTGATGTTATTGACTTGTGTGGAGTGCTAATCAGACATATTTGGTCACTGCATGACTGCAAAGCTAATCGATGCTAACATGCTATTTAGGCTAGCTATATGTACATATTGCATCATTATGCCTCATTTGTAGCTATATTTGAGCTCATTTAGTTTCCTTTAAGTCATCTTAAATCAATTTATATCTCATGACACACTATCTGTATGTAATATGGCTTTTATTTTTTTGCGGCTCCATACAGATTTGTTTTTGTATTTTTGGTCCAATAGGGCAGGGCCGACTTCCGGGCAACTGAGCTACATACGGGTTCTTCGAGCCATAGCAACCTGACTGGCGTTGAAAACAAACCGTCGCCATTACTCTTTAACCTGTCGACCTGCGCTGATTAAACCCGTCATTCTGCCTCCAAAATGCCAAAAAACTGTGTTTTGTTTTTGGTTGTGCAAACCACAACTGGAAACAGGGAAAACAAAGGTCGTATTTTGTTCTGCCAAAGCGTGCTAAAAGCCAGAGGTGTGGACTCGAGTCACATGACTTGGACTCGAGTCAGACTCGAGTCATGAATTTGATGACTTTAGACTCGACTTGACAAAATGTAAAAAGACTTGCAACTCGACTTAGACTTTAACATCAATGACTTGTGACTTCACTTGGACTTGAGCCTTTTGAATTGACATGACTTGACATGACTTGCTACTTTCCCCAAAACCCAAAGATGAAAAAGTTATTCGGGAGCGCTCCGTATTTTTCATTGTGTACTTGTCTATCAGCGTTGCGTGTGTCAGCTGGTGTGCTCTCAGTACAACAGCCAATCAAATTAGATCTACTTTGTTTTCATCACACAGCATTCATCCAATCAAATTGCAGGACAACCAACGAAGAAGACATGTCCAAACCACACGCCAGTGAACAAAAAATGATACCTAAAATAATTTTGTTTGGGTATAAAAATTACGAGGTGGTCAACACAAAACGGTTTGCAGTATGCAACACATGCGGTTCCAAAATGACTGATGGAGAGGCTACAACTTCCAACTTCGTCCGGCATTTGAAGTTGCACAAAGAACGGTAAGTTTTGAATGTAAGATAACGTTTATTGGCTAAGTAACGTGACTTTTATTTGCTGTGTAGTTAAATCAGTGAGGCTGTAAACTCACTGCTAACGTTATAACGTTATTGCAAACACGGGAATCTGTTGCAGTTCACTACCTTATTCATACTTTTTGTTCAGTGATTTTTTTCAAGCAGGGTTACGTTAGTCAATATATCACACGTAACGTTAGACGGCGGTCAGCAGCACCGCGTATTTTAGCCACCTAAAAAAAGACAAAAATAGTAAAATAAAGGTCAGTTAAAATGTATACTGTATTATGAATATGTGTACCGTTTTAGCTAGCTTTTTGACATACTGTTGGTTGTTTACCTCAGTGGTCCCCAACCACCGGGCCGCGGCCCGGCACTGGTCCGTGGATCGATTGGTATCGGGCCGCACAAGAAATAATTTTTTTTTTTTCTTTTTTTAATTAAATAAACATAAAAAACACAAGATACACTTACAAGTAGTGCACCAACCCAAAACAACTCTCCCCCCCTTTTGTTCTGGGCATTGAACATGAAGACTCTTCCTTCACTGTTCCGAGTGGCCATGAGAGTCTTGGCAGTGCCTGCCTCCAGTGCTCCAGTGGAGCGAGTTTTCAGCCATGGTGGCATCATACTACGCCCCCATCGTGCACAAATGACTGACAGACTCTTGGCTAATTTGGTCTTTTGCAAATGCAATGCAGCATAGGGCCCTGACATATAAAAAGTACAACTTTTTTGTTATGTTCACGTATATGTCATGTTTTTTCAATGTTAACACTTTTGTACAAATAAGTACATTTGCACTTTATTTTTCAATGTGTTTGTTCTGTAAAGGAATGAGTTAATGTTTAAAATGACTGGTTAATAGTGCTATTATAAAGTGCAATGTCAGCACAATTTTCTTTCCTGCAATTTAAAATGCACTTGTTTTAATAAATAAACACAGCGTTTGAAAAGCATACACAATCTGTGTTAATATATTAGTCTGTGGTTAAAAGGACTTGAAAGGACTCGAAACTCAAAATGCAGGACTTAGGACTTGACTTGAGACTTTCCAGTCTTGACTTTGGACTTGACTCGGGGCTTGAGGGCAAAGACTTGAGACTTACTTGTGACTTGCAAAACAATGACTTGGTCCCACCTCTGCTAAAAGCCCACAGAGACGAGACAAATGGCTCGCAGCTTTACACCGGGAAAACGAGGACGGTTCTCACTGGAGTCCCCCAAAATCCCGGGTCGTGTGTTCGGATCACTTCGTTTCTGGTAAATATAAGGAACAAAAATCCACCTTCTTAACCACAACTTGGCTATACCGTCCATGCTAATGTTGAACCCGTTGAATTTTTACTGAATGACGTTCGACAGCTGAAGTTGTTGTTGTTGCACAACAATAACATACGGTATAAAGGCTATTTCCAGTAATTCAGCAAATAATAAATCATAATATTGAACTGAATTTGAATGAGCTCTCTACAGATATAATAAATATACAGATACTGGTAGCCACCGTGTCATCCTTATTATCATTTATCAACATACCTTGGGTGATTTAACCATTTTTATGTGATTTATTCGTTATATAACAACCGAAGCTAACAACCGACCTGGTGCGCTTGTGAGGTAGACATAAAGATTTCCATTGTGTAGGATTATCAGTCCACGCATCTGCTGGAAGGCGGTAAGGGCAGTCGTTTAATCCAACTACATAACATTTTAACTCGTATCTTAGCCTAGCCTCACTGGAAAGACTATTTACATAATCATACGCCATTTAGAACAGTTTAAAATGCCGTGAAACCTCGTTAAATGCCTTTTCTGTCAATGCTGTGTTCGCTGTGAGCTGGTTTGTTTTCAACGAATTCAATATGGCGACCGGTTGCTAGGGGATTGGCAGGCGGAAGTGACGAAGGTCCGCCCTCGCCTATATGGCTCTTTCAACATTTTGGGCCGCCGACCCCTGGTCTAGTCTCTTACGTGAATGAGATCAATAATACTATTTGATATTTTACGCTAATGTGGTAATCATTTCACACATAAGTCGCACCCCTAAACTATGAAAAAAAGTGCGACTTATAGTCCAAAAAATACGGTACTTAATTTAAGGTATTTTTTGGGTTCATTAAGGTTAGCTAATTAGGGCCCGCATGGCCCATTGTATAAGGACTCCCAAAGGGAGTCCTTATACAATGGGACATAAGGACCTATTGAATTTGTAAGGTTTTATTCTTTATTCTTATTATTATTATTATTATTATTCCGCAACTTTGCGCTGTAATTTGACCCCCTTAACATACTTCAAAACTCACCAAATTTTACACACACATCAGTAATATACGGCAAAACTTTTTATCAAAAAACCAAACCTCAAAACTCAAAATTGCGCCCTACGAAAAAAAAAAACTAGACTGCCTGTAACTCCCACTAGGAACGTCGGAGAGACATGAAACAAAAACCTTTATGTAGGTGTGACTTAGACCTAGATTTCATAATGGTATATTTTCGGGCAAAAATCAACATGAAGTTGGCAATTCCCCCTTCAAGACAAAAAAGTACTAAAAACAGTAACTTTTGCCTCTTTGAGCTGTATTTTCACCCTCAAAACTCACCAAAACTGAACACACACATCAGGACTGGCAAAAATTGCGATCTAATAAAAAAACCTAACCCCAAATCTCAAAATTGCGCTCTAAAACGCAGAAAAAACTGCTTTTCGGAAGAAAAAAATGACAAAACTGCCTGTAACTCCCACTGGGAAGGTCAAAGAGACATGAAACAAAAACCTCTATGTAGGTCTCACTTAGACCTACATTTCATAAATTGACAACCCCCAGCAAAAATCAACAGAAAGTTTGCTATTCCCCCTTCAAAACTAAATTTTTGTAAAAACCGGTCACCTTCCTTCAAAAACTATCTCCTCTGAGCGCGTTTGTCGTTTCGGCTTCAAACTAACACAGGAGAGAGATTAAACCCTTGTGATTAAAAGGACGGAAGCACGTTTTTTCTAACTGCTCCGGTTTTGATTTTATGAGCCTTCAAAGACCCGCTGCGCTGATGCTGCTGCGCTGCTGTTTTTTTTAAGATGGCTGCTTAAAAGCAGGAAGCACCAACGTGCCCACACAATGCAGACAAGGTAGGTACACTAGACAAAAGTCTTGGGACACTTCAGACTAAAAGTATTGGGACACTTACGACTACCACTGGACAAAAGTATTGGGACACTTAGGACTAGTTTTACTTGTTTTGGAAAGTCTTGACAAGCTAAATGTTTTTGTTCTATTGGCACATCATTTTGCTTAGTTGAAGTAAAATGCCCCTCATTTTTGTGGTTGTTTTTCTTGTTTTTGTACACTGACTTTTTGCAGAGCTGGTTAAGGAAAACTCTCTGTGCCCACCCCCCACCTCCCCGTTCCTCTTTAATTCACTCCACATAGTTTAGCATTAAAAATCAGGTCAACCTTTAAGATCTACGAGCAGAGAGGAGAAAAAAAAAAGAATTAATAGCATGCTATTTTTATACAGTCACTCATCTGTTAATTTGGTATGACCTTAGTCAAAGGCGGCGCAATAACAAACTTCTTCTTAAGACCGAACCCCTGGTCTACCATGTTACTTTGTTGGGTGTTGGAGAAGAGAAGAGCCTTCAAGTCTTATCTGCAAAACTCAACGTGCTGGATTTTCAATTGCGCCGAGAAGCTAATACTCTTTCATCTGGTTTCATAGCATATTGTTTCACAGCGTCATTTATAGCTGCTTGAAGATGTTTTTGAAACAGCGAATCAAGCGACGTTTGGGTCCAATGACAAAACCAGTCCTGACAGCCAAATGATGCCGACGATGTAAAAAGACATACAAGCGGCCACGGCGTCGCCTTTAAGCGTCTTTGTGCACGCACCAAAGCTGAGGTGCGTCACCGCCTTTATTTTCCACCTTCCCGTGGCTGATGAGTTCCCAGTGTGACTCCACTCGTGACAGCATCCAAACTTTTACAGCTGCAGAGTCTCAAGTGCTCGCCACCTCCATTGAAGCATCCCTGCAGGGGTTTTCTTCTCAGAGAGGCTCCGGGGTGGGGGGGAGGGGCTTATGGCGAACGGTTTGGCAGGGGGTGACAGACCTCCAACAGTCGCGGTCTTTGTTGCCGGGTTGCTCACACACTGCAACGTGGATGAGCCAGGTGGCCTCTGACCTGACCTCAACTCTGGAAAGACGGTGGGCGCAAGGACTAAAAAAGGAAGCCGCAAACTTGCGTTGAAAAAAAAAAACACCCCGGGAATGGCCGTGGAGGAAGGGGCGCCCGTGTGAGGGGGCACGAAACAAACTGCTCAGAAATAGGTCAACCACTATCTCATCTTTCTTGCTAAGCTTGTAATAAGCCCTGACAGGAACACTGTGGAGCACTGTGCTAGCACCTATTCAACTCTAATCGTTGAGTTAGGTAGCAGAACCATCTTGGAGAAGATGCATGGACCTTTGTTCTTTTATTTGGTTTCTGCTGCCATTGTTACCTGTGTCCATTTATACTAACGCTGACTGTCTTTTGGGAATCCATTTAGGCAGAGTTTTTAGAAACACTTTCAAGTAAATGTTGTTTTTTAACTTCACCCAAGTAGATGGTTTGGATTTTATTAACCGAGTGTGAGTCGTTTCTCATAAACAGCGATATTATCTTGATTCATTCCTGTCAGTGATTCATGATGTATGATTCATGGACTTGTCCAGAAGAAGAAGGGCACAACTGAGACCAAACGTTCACCAGAGCAGTCTGGTTCAATCCGGTTTTAAACTCAATATCTTCATCATGGTTTGGCCCTTGTCTTATAATTCAAGAATGATGATCTCCTAAATCACAGATGTTATTCACAGCAACGTTACTGGGAACTAAAACAATAGCCTCCATTGTGGATGACAAAATTCCTTTCATCAGTAGATTAGAACTAAGTGTGTGCCACTGATGCATCAGTCATCCGTCCTGAGATTTTAAATGTGATCTTGTTAAGCCACCAATGCTTATTCTCACGGGTAGCTGAATGATTTAGTTGCTAATGAGGTGTGCACAAGCCACATGGGTGATCATGATCATCATGGGATACCCAAGCCAAAGGTTTTTGACACCTCGGGGCAGTTGTACAATAGGCTTCGATCTTAAAACAGTGTTACAATAAAACTGCAAATAATCCCTGGCACTCTGGTCATTGTTATCTATCTGTCTATGCATTGATACATCAATCTATTTATCAGTCTATCCATCAATTGAGGCACTGAACGTCGGAAAGTGTTCAGCTGTCCGATACCATTGAACCGCCCCATCATTTTCCACACTAGTCTTGGCGCTAGGTAAATACAGAGGCAGAGTTCAGACGGTTCAAAGAGAGTGCTATCGGCAAACTGACCCTAGTCTTTTTTATTCTCAGGACATTCAATTGATCACAACTGGACTGTTAAGTTTGTCTCGGATTGGTCAGATCTATGTGTGTTTTTTTAATTCTGTGATGGAAGCCCTGTTAAATGCAAATGTCTGTTATTCATGTAGAAACAGACAATAAAGCTGCATTCTATTCAGTCATAAAGTAAATGTTTATGGTAGGTTTATTTTAACAGCTAGAGACAGAATATCAACCAAAAACGCAGAAAAAATCTGAAATAAAGATGAATGCATATTTTTTATTGTACAAACCCCAAAACCAGTGAAGTTGGCACGTTGTGTAAATGGAAAAACAAAAATAAATACAATAATTTGCAAATCCTTTCAATTTATATTCAATTGAATAGACTGCAAAAGACAAGCTATAATTCACCATCTACGGTCCGTAATATCATCAAAAAGTTAAGAGAATCTGGAGAAATCGATGATATTACGGACCTTCGATCAAAAAGTGACACCAGTGTGTAAAGGATATCACCACATGGGCTCAGGAACACTTCAGAAAACCACTGTCAGTAACTACAGTCCGTTGCTACATCTGTAAGTGCAAGTTAAAACTCTACTATGCAAAGCGAAGGCCGTTTATCAACAACACCCAGAAACGCAGCCGGCTTCGCAGGACCCGAGCTCATCTAAGACGGACTGATGCAAAGTGCAAAACGTCTTCTGTGGTCTGACGAGTCCACATTTCACATTGTTTTGGGAAACTGTGGACGTTGTGTCTACAGGAACAAAGAGGAAAAGAACCATCCGGATTGTTATAGGCGCAAAGTGTAAAAGCCAGCATGTGTGATGGTATGGGGGTGTATTAGTGCCCAAGACATGGGTAACTTACACATCTGTGAAGGCACCATTAATACTGAAAGGTACATACAGGTTTTGGAGCGACATATGTTGCCATCCAAGCAACGCTACAATGGACGCCCCTGCTTATTTCAGCAAGACAATGCTAAGCCACGTGTTACAACAGCGTGGCTTCATAGTAAAAGAGTGCGGGTACTAGACTGGCCTGCCTGTAGTCCAGACCTGTCTCCCATTGAAAATGTGTGGCGCATTATGAAGCCGGAAATACCACAACGGAGACCCCCGGACTGTTGAACAACTTAAGCTGTACATCAAGCAAGAATGGGAAAGAATTCCACTTAAAAAGCTTGAAAAATGTGTCTCCTCTGTTCTCAAACATTTACTGAGTGTTGTTAAAAGGAAAGGCCATGTAACACAGTGGTAAAAATACCTTTTTGGCAATGTGTTGCTGCCATTAAATTCTAAGTTAATTATTATTTTCCAAAAAAATTAAAAGAAATGTCTCAGTTTGAACATGAAATATCTTGTCTTTGCAGTTTATTCAATTGAATAAAAGTTGAAAGGATTTGCAAATCATTGTATCCTCTTTTGTTTACCATTTACACAACGTGCCAACTTCACTGGTTTTGGGTTTTGTAATTTTACCTCAAACTAACCAGCAATAGTTTGTCCCTCACAGACGGTTTATTCGCATATTAAGGACACAAATTGAATCTGTCCCTTCAGCAAAAAAAACAAAAAGACCACCGTTGGCGTGATAATTTGTAAATAGACATAATACAAGACAAGTTCCAAGCATGATTTCCCCCTGTGGGTATAAGATGATTCTGAGAAGGGTCCAGGAGAAGACCCAGAATTACAAAGGAGGAGCTAGTTAATCATCTCAATTAAGTTGGGACCAGAGTCACCCTGAAAACCATTAGCCACTTGGCCCTGATGGAGAGACATCTTGCAATGCCCGCAAAGTCCCCGTCTCGAGTTGATTCAGAATGACTTAGAGAAGGCTGGTGACAATGAGGTGTGGTCTTATGAGACCAACATGGAGTTCAATGGCAAACTTGCTGTGTGGAGGCTGATGGATAGAGAAGTGATGAACGTGACCCCAACAACACCATTCCCACTGTCAAGCCAGGAGGTGGAAGTGTTCTGCTTTGAGATTGTTTCTCTGATAAGGGTGCAGAAAGACTTCACCACGATGAGGCCGATGAATGGGTCCTTTTACCACAAAATCACAGAATCGTCGTGCTTGCCAACACCAATTTATCCACTAATTAGTCAAATGCTTATTTCATTTAATCAATTACAAATAAATAACCCTTGGTTAAATGACTTTGTCTCGATGTTTGTTGATATTGACTCTTTCTGTAAACAAAATGAGCAGGGATCATAATAATTATGAGATGAGATCCGCCCGGAGTTCCTTAAGGCTCTGGATGCTGTAGGGCTGTCTTGGTTGACAAGACTCTGCAGCATCGCGTGGACATCGGGGGCAGTACCTCTGGATTGGCAGACCGGGGTGGTGGTTCCTCTCTTTAATAAGGGGAACCGGAGGGTGTGTTCTAACTATCGTGGGATCACACTCCTCAGCCTTCCCGGTAAGGTCTATTCAGGTGTACTGGACAGGAGGCTACGCCGGATAGTCGAACCTTGCATTCAGGAGGAACAGTGTGGTTTTCGTCCTGGTCGTGGAACTGTGGACCAGCTCTATACTCTCGGCAGGGTCCTTGAGGGTGCATGGGAGTTTGCCCAACCAGTCTACATGTGCTTTGTGGACTTGGAGAAGGCATTCGACCGTGTCCCTCGGGAAGTCCTGTGGGGAGTGCTCAGAGAGTATGGGGTTTCAGTCTGATTGTGGCGGTCCGCTCCCTGTATGATCAGTGTCAGAGCTTGGTCCGCATTGCCGGCAGTAAGTCGGACACGTTTCCAGTGAGGGTTGGACTCCGCCAAGGCTGCCCTTTGTCACCCATTCTGTTCATAACTTTTATGGACATAATTTCTAGGCACAGTCAAGGCATTGAGGGGATCTGGTTTGGTGGCTGCAGGATTAGGTCTCTGCTTTTTGCAGATGATGTGGTCCTGATGGCTTCATCTGGCCAGGATCTTTAGCTCTCACTGGATCGGTTCGCAGCCGAGTGTGAAGCGACTGGGATGAGAATCAGCACCTCCAAGTCCGAGTCCATGGTTCTTGCCCGGAAAAGGGTGGAGTGCCATCTCCGGGTTGGGGAGGAGACCCTGCCCCAAGTGGAGGAGTTCAAGTACCTAGGAGTCTTGTTCACAAGTGAGGGAAAAGTGGATCGTGAGATCGACAGGCGGATCGGTGCGGCATATTCAGTAATGCGGACGCTGTATCGATCCGTTGTGGTGAAGAAGGAGCTGAGCCTGAAGGCAAAGCTCTCAATTTACCGGTCGATCTACGTTCCCATCCTCACCTATGGTCATGAGCTTTGGGTTATGACCGAAAGGACAAGATCACGGGTACAGGCGGCCGAAATGAGTTTCCTCCGCCGGGTGGCGGGTCTCTCCCTTAGAGATAGGGTGAGAAGCTCTGTCATCCGGGGGGAACTCAGAGTAAAGCCACTGCTCCTCCACATGGAGAGGAGCCAGATGAGGTGGTTCGGGCATCTGGTCAGGATGCCACCCGAACGCCTCCCTAGGGAGGTGTTTTAGGGCACGTCGGACCGGTAGGAGGCCACGGGGAAGACCCAGGACACGTTGGGAAGACTATGTCTCCCGGCTGGCCTGGGAACGCCTCGGGATCCCCCGGGAGCAGCTGGACGAAGTGGCTGGGGAGAGGAAAGTCTGGGCTTCCCTCCGACCTCGGATAAGCGGAAGAAGATGGATGGATGGATGGATGGATGGATGGACTCTTTCTGTAAACTGCGAGGTTTGTTCTCCCATGATGCAAACAGACTATTCCGGACAGGACTTGAAGGTAAGAACATATTTAATAATCACATAGTCCTAAACATCAGAAAAGACAAGAACCAAAACAAAAGGAAAGTGTGCCGTTCGCACGAGAGGCTAACGAACAAAAAAAACTTAACGCAGGAAACATAGACGCTAACACTTAGCATGAACTATGGACATAGAACAAACAAGACTTACTGTGGCATGAAACAACTAACATGAACTATGGCATCGCACAACATGAAACTGTGGCATGAAACCAATAATGACGCCAGCACGACTGACTGGCAAAGGTGGGCTTAAATAATTGTCTCTTGATTAGAGCAGGTGCGTGTCCCGAACACCAAAGGCAGGTGAAACTAATAAGTTGCCATGGTAACTAAAACAAACAAGGGTGCACAAAAACAGGAACTTATGGAGTATAAATCTAACAGAACATAACAAAAACATGATCCGGACGGCGGATCATGACATAGTAATGTAATAATGAAATGTACCTTGGAGAGTGGACTTCTACGGTATCTCCTTCCAGCTGCTACTCCCTAAAAGACATAATCAGCAGCTTTTCTCTATTTTCGTGGATAAATGTTTATTATTTTAACATTCTTGGCTGGCTTTAATCTCATTTTGCTTCTGTGCGGTACAGCAGGCTCACTTCTTCTTCTCAGCACTGTTCTTCACACTCACTTTCTTCCTTCTCATGGTTGAAAAACAACGTTGTGTTCATCTCCAGCTATAAGCTAACGCGAGCAAGTACGACCCCATGTTTTGAGCATATTTTATGGGTTTCATTGTGGCATGGCGGATATGCTTTCAACTCAAATTTTTGCTCGCAACATTTAGCCGAGAAACAGCTCAATATTCTTTAGTTAACTATAACTCATTTAACTCAATCAAATCAGGTAAAAAGGGGAAGTAATCCTAGGAAACTATAGCCCTTGCATAATGCTGAGTTCCATTTCAAAATGCAGGTGAAACTCAATAAAATACAAGTGAAGCTAGAAAAATAGAATATCATGCCATCCATCCATCCATCCATCCATCTTCTTCCGCTTATCCGAGGTCGGGTGGCGGGGGCAGCAGCCTAAGCAGGGAAGCCCAGACTTCCCTCTCCCCAGCCACTTCGTCCAGCTCCTCCCGGGGGATCCCGAGGCGTTCCCAGGCCAGCCGGGAGACCTAGTCTTCCCAACGTGTCCTGGGTCTTCCCCGTGGCCTCCTACCGGTCGGACGTGCCCTAAACACCTCCCGAGGGAGGCGATCGGGTGGCATCCTGACCAGATGCCCGAACCACCTCATCTGGCTCCTCTCGATGTGGAGGAGCAGCGGCTTTACTTTGAGCTCCCCCCGGATGGCAGAGCTTCTCACCCTATCTCTAAGGGAGAGCCCCGCCACCCGGCGGAGGAAACTCATTTCGGCCGCTTGTACCCGTGATCTTGTCCTTTCGGTCATAACCCAAAGCTCATGACCATAGGTGAGGATGGGAACGTAGATCGACCGGTAAATTGAGAGCTTTGCCTTCCGGCTCAGCTCCTTCTTCACCACAACGGATCGATACAGCGTCCGCATTACTGAAGACGCCGCACCGATCCGCCTGTCGATCTCACGATCCACTCTTCCCCCACTCGTGAACAAGACTCCGAGGTACTTGAACCCCTCCACTTGGGGCAAGATCTCCTCCCCAACCCGGAGATGGCACTCCACCCTTTTTCGGGCGAGAAACATGGACTCGGACTTGGAGGTGCTGATTCTCATCCCAGTCGCTTCACACTCGGCTGCGAACCGATCCAGTGAGAGCTGAAGATCCTGGCCAGATGAAGCCATCAGGACCACATCATCTGCAAAAAGCAGAGACCTAATCCTGCAGCCACCAAACCAGATCCCCTCAACGCCTTGACTGCGCCTAGAAATTCTGTCCATAAAAGTTATGAACAGAATGGGTGACAAAGGGCAGCCTTGGCGGAGTCCAACCCTCACTGGAAACGTGTCCGACTTACTACCGGCAATGCGGACCAAGCTCTGGCACTGAGCATACAGGGAGCGGACTGCCACAATCAGACAGTCCGATACCCCATACTCCCTGAGCACTCCTCACAAGACTTCCCGAGGGACACGGTCGAATGCCTTCTCCAAGTCCACAAAACACATGTAGACTGGTTGGGCAAACTCCCATGCACCCTCAAGGACCCTGCCGAGAGTATAGAGCTGGTCCACAGTTCCACGACCAGGACGAAAACCACACTGTTCCTCCTGAATCCGAGGTTCGACTATCCGGCGTAGCCTCCTCTCCAGTACACCCGAATAGACCTTACCGGGAAGGCTGAGGAGTGTGATCCCACGATAGTTAGAACACACCCTCCGGTTCCCCTTCTTAAAGAGAGGAACCACCACCCCGGTCTGCCAATCCAGAGGTACCGCCCCCGATGTCCACGCGATGCTGCAGAGTCTTGTCAACCAAGACAGCCCCACAGCATCCAGAGCCTTAAGGAACTCTGGGCGGATCTCCTCGGTGGCAAGAATATTATGCAAAAATCCAATTATGTCAGCAATTGAAATGTAAAACCGATATGTGATATGAACTCATTGCATGCAAGGTGAAACATGTCAAGCCTTTTCATATCATTTTGATGATCATGGCTTATAGTTTTTGGAAACCCCACAATTTCTGAAATGTTCAATTCGATGTTTTTATAAGACATAAGCAATAATCATCAAAACGATATCAAAAGAAGTTTTGAAATACATTGTGTTGCATGTGATGTGCCTATGCCATGTATTAGCTTCACTATGTAAATCTTCTCCGAGCATTAATTGATCGCAACTGGTCTGTTTGGGTTGTCTTAGACCAGTGTTTTTCAACCTTTTTGGAGCCAGAGCATATATTTGCGGAGGCACACCACCAGCAGAAAACATTACAAATGTATACTCGGTATTTGATATTGACAGTAGAAAGTAATTGTTGCAATTGTTGGATATGAATTCAAACCATAACCAACCATGCATCACTATAGCTCTTGTCTCAAAGTAAGTGTCACAACCTGTCACGTCACACTGACTTATTTGGAGTTTTTTGGTGTTTTCCTGTGTTTAGTGTCTTGCGCTCCTATTTTGGTGGATTTTCCTTTTTTTGTTGGTATTTTCCTGTAGCAGTTTCATGTCTTCCTTTGAGCACTATTCCCCGCACCTGCTCTGTTTTAGCAATCAAGACTATTTCAGTTGTGCGGACGCTATCCTTCTTTGTGTGGAAATTGTTGATTGTCATGTCATGTACGGATGTACTTTGTGGACGCCGTCTGCTGCACACGCCGTAAGTCTTTGCTGTCGTCCAGCATTCTGTTTTTGTTTACTTTGTAGCCAGTTCAGTTTTAGTTTGCCTTTTTTAGGGGCACTCGCCTTTTGTTTATTTTTGGTTTAAGCATTAGATACGACATTTACAAAGCAATTAGCTACCTGCTGCCACCTACTGATATGGAAGAGTAATACACGGTTACTCTGCCGAGCTCTAGATGGCACCGACACTCAACAACGGCACTTTATTTGCAGATTATAAGTACTGTTTTGCATAAAATATTTTTAACCCAAATAGGTGAAATTACATAATCTCCCACGGCACACCAGACTGCACAGTGGTTGAAAAACACGGTCTTAGACGACATTGTCTCAAATTTAGTATCAGACTTAGATTGGTCCAATTTAAATCTATTAGCGGGAACTGATGAAGCCCACTTGGATGAGAGGCAAAACGTATTCTAAGACAAACCAAACATTCCAGTCGCGATCTATTGAACGCCCAATGAGCTGGATAAATGACAACGCCTTGTAAATCTAATTACTGGAAAAAACAAACCGTTGCTTGACATTCAATTTGTTTGGAGTTTCACCTGTATGCTCATGACATTCTACACTGCAAAAAGTCAGTGTTCAAAAACAAGAAAAAAAAAATACAAAAATAAGGGGTATTTTATTCGAACTAAGCAAAATTATCTGCCAATAGAACAAGAAAATTTGGCTTGTCAAAACAAGTACAATTAACTAACCTCAATGAACCCAAAAATACCTTAAAATAAGTATATTCTCACTAATAACAAGTGCAATTTTCTTGGTAGAAAAAAAAATAGCCCTTTTTGCTCAATATGTTGAAAAATATTCTTAAATGAAGTAAATGCTAGTGCCATTATCTTGACATAATGATATGCGCTCGGCATCATGATTTTTTTTCTTTTCTCCATGCTTGAAGTAAGAAATGATTACTTTAAAAAAGTAGTTTAATACTTGTGAGTGTTGATGACACAGCTTTGCAACACTTGATATTCTAGTTTCAAGCATGTTTTACTCAATATAGGTCATAAAATCTCAGCAACAAGTTGTAATATCTTACTGAGATCATTTAGGACCAAAACCCTTAAAACAAGTAAAACACTAACCCTATCCCTAACCCCTAACCCTAATCCCAACCCCAAACCCAACCCTAACCCTAAACCTAAACCCTAATCCTAAATCCTAACATAAAATCTGCTAAATGAGAAGAATTATCTTACCAGACAGAAAATAAGCAAATATCACCCTTATTTGAGATATTTCATCTTACTTAGATTTCAGTAATACTGGGACCAAGATTGTTCAATCTTTATATAAACGGCATTTGTAAGGTTACGAAGGATTTAAAGTTGGTTTTATTTGCGGACGACACAACTGCTTTCTGTTCAGGAGAGAGCACACAGAAGATAATACAAATAATAACAGAAGAAATGAGCAAATTAAAAAGATGGTTTGACAAAAACAGACTATCTTTGAATCTCAGTAAAACTAAAATAATGCTATTTGGTAATAGTAGAAAAGAGCATCATACACAAATACAAATAGACGGAGTAGACATCGAAAGGGTAAAAGAAACTAGATTTTTGGGAGTATTAATAGATGATCAAATGAACTGGAAATCTCATATACAAAACATACAACATAAGGTGGCAAAAAACATTTCAATAATGAATAAAGCAAAATATGTCCTGGGCCAAAAATCACTACATATTCTCTACTGCTCGCTAGTGTTACCATATCTGAGTTATTGTGCAGAAATATGGGGAAATAACTACAAATGTGCGCTACATTCGCTAACCGTGTTACAAAAAAGATCAGTTATAATAATACATAATGTTGGATATAGAGAACACACAAACCCTTTATTTATTAAGTCAGAAATATTAAAGTTCGGTGATTTGGTAAAATTGCAAAGAGCTAAAATGATGTACAAAGCAAACTATAACCTGCTACCAAAGAATGTACAACAATTCTTCTCGACTAAAGAGGAGAAATATAACCTTAGAGGAAAAAATAATTTAAAACATTTATATGCACGTACAACACTTAAAACTTTTAGCATATCAGTATGTGGAATTAAATGATGGAATGGATTAAGTAAAGAAGTTAAAAAATTGTACTGATATGATCCAGTTTAAGAGGTTGTTCAAAATAATAGTGCTTACAGAGTACAAAGAAGAAGAATTATGAGAAATACTTTCAACCTTATTGAAAATAAGATATTCTTCATCTCAGTATGTTAATAATGACTGAATTAATTAATTAATTACATATTACAAAACTGTTGTAGACTAATTCATAGATGTTATTTTATTATATGAAAAGGTCAGTAAATGATTCTATATATTTGTAAACGCTTTGAAGTGGGAAAGGGGTAGGATTAAATAAGCTTTGCTTCTTCCTACTCCTTTTCGGGCATGATGTAAAAAGAAATGATATGAAATTGTGTGATGTATTATGATGTAAGTGTGTTCATGTTCCAAATAAACTAAAGAAAGAAAACGTTTTTGCAGTGTAAGCTTTGTGAAATAGTGTCTTTCTCGTTGCTACGTAACACTAAAATCATGATTAAACAAAAACTGGAGTGTTGGTATGCAGCTAATTCTACTCAGTTTTTCTATTGTTATTAAAGATTATTGATAAATGGATAAATGGATAAATGGTCGTGGAACTGTGGACCAGCTCTATACTCTCGGCAGGGTCCTTGAGGGAGCATGGGAGTTTGCCCAACCAGTCTACATGTGCTTTGTGGACTTGGAGAAGGCATTCGACCGTGTCCCTCGGGAGGTCCTGTGGGGAGTGCTCAGAGAGTATGGGGTATCGGACTGTCTGATTTTGGCAGTCCGCTCCCTGTATGATCAGTGTCAGAGCTTGGTCCGCATTGCCGGCAGTAAGTCGGACACGTTTCCAGTGAGGGTTGGACTCCGCCAAGGCTGCCCTTTGTCACCCATTCTGTTCATAACTTTTATGGACAGAATTTCTAGGCGCAGTCAAGGCGTTGAGGGGATCCGGTTTGGTGGCTGCAGGATTAGGTCTCTGCTTTTTGCAGATGATGTGGTCCTGATGGCTTCATCTGGCCAGGATCTTCAGCTCTCACTGGATCGGTTCGCAGCCGAGTGTGAAGCGACTGGGATGAGAATCAGCACTTCCAAGTCCGAGTCCATGGTTCTCGCCCGGAAAAGGGTGGAGTGCCATCTCCGGGTTGGGGAGGAGATCTTGCCCCAAGTGGAGGAGTTCAAGTACCTGGGAGTCTTGTTCACGAGTGAGGGAAGAGTGGATCGTGAGATCGACAGGCGGATCGGTGCGGCGTCTTCATTAATGCGGACGCTGTATCGATCCGTTGTGGTGAAGAAGGAGCTGAGCCGGAAGGCAAAGCTCTCAATTTACCGGTCGATCTACGTTCCCATCCTCACCTATGGTCATGAGCTTTGGGTTATGACCGAAAGGACAAGATCACGGGTACAAGCGGCCGAAATGAGTTTCCTCTGCCGGGTGGCGGGGCTCTCCCTTAGAGATAGGGTGAGAAGCTCTGCCATCCGGGAGGAGCTCAAAGTAAAGCCGCTGCTCCTCCACATGGAGAGGAGCCAGATGAGGTGTTTCGGGCATCTGGTCAGGATGCCACCCGATCGCCTCCCTCGGGAGGTGTTTAGGGCACATCCGACCGGTAGGAGGCCACGGGGAAGACCCAGGACACGTTGGGAAGACTATCTCTCCCGGCTGGCCTGGGAACGCCTCGGGATCCCCCGGGAGGAGCTGGACGAAGTGGCTGGGGAGAGGGAAGTCTGGGCTTCCCTGCTTAGGCTGCTGCCCCCGCGACCCGACCTCGGATAAGCGGAAGAAGATGGATGGATGGATGGATGGATTATTGATAAAAAAAATCCTTGAAAGAATGCTTAAAGATTTGCTGACAAACAAAACAAAAGGCAGCTGCAAAAATATTGATTAACGTTTGTGGTATTAAATCCCTACCAATGAATGCAGTAGGTTTTTGTTCAATGAAAACAATTGTGAAATAGCAATATGACATACTCTAAACATGGCAGTCATTGGGTTACAATACTTCCGTAAGAGAAGTGAAGCTGCGTGAAGCTTCGGATAAGAAACCCCTGCTGCTTGTGTGTGCAGCATTTAATCAAACGGGCATTAGTTTGGTACTGTAGCTTAAACTTTGCTTACCTCCCAATCCCAACTGAGATCCTCATATTGTGCCCGAATTCAGCCATAGACTCAGCAACTAAATGGATAAGATGAGCTTAAAGTGAAGGCCTTTTTTTTCCCCCCTTTAAACCTCGCAATTTAGTCTGGTCCTCTCCGAATGACTCATCACCTGCCTGAATGTCCAAAAAGCTTTAATCCTTAATCAATTATTTTCTTGAAACTAAGCCCATACTTGATGAAACATATAAAAAAAAACCCGAGTCAAATCCAAACTAATAGCTCTTGAACTAAGCACATAACTTTCAGGTCACATGGAAATAAATGATGACAATGGCCAACCACTGGCAATTCTTTCCTGAGGAACGTTAGACAATATGTTCTTTGTTGCGTTCTGAGAGCAAAGAAATACGAGCAGACATTCGTTTAATTCCTTGAATCGCTCATTTGACTCCTTCCGTGCGTCATCATCACTATCGGCCTTGCCCAGTCATTATCCTGGTGTATTTAGTGTTGCTTAAATGCTTTCCAACTATTGGCATACCGGGGAATAAAGTTGTGTGATTGGCTGGGTACCAATTTGAAGCGAATGCAGCAATAAGACAGCAAATCAGATCTGAGAGTTGGCGCCTCGTCCCTGCAGCCAGTCGAGAGGCTGCTTTGCATGTTTGCCTGTGTCGGCGAGTGCGTGTGGCGAGCGCTTACGTATCCTCGATAATATTACTGCGAATCATGATGCAAGCTTTTAGCCCAGAGTGTTTTTCAGCTCATTTTCAAATGGTAATTTGCCTTATCCGAAGCAAACTCACTGAGTGTAAGTAAGTGATTATTTGCATGGCTGACAATCACTCGGCACGCCCGCGGCCTTTTTCCAAACTGCTCCAGTTTGTCCGGTCTCTGGGTAAGAAAAGTGTTGCCTCCCTTTGAAATAACCTTTCATTTACCTTATCGTCGGACGCAAACATGGCATAGTCAACAGCGGCTAAGAAAACGGCCGGCTTCTTAGCATTATTCGCGGAGCTGCCGAATGAACGCACTTAATCATTCCAGACATTTGTTTTGAGAGAAGTTTGAACACCTCCATTTTAATTAGTTGCGTTTTGGACCAGTTGTTCCTCCCAGGGAATTCAAGTCACAATTCGCTCCCAAGTTCTTTCCGACAGTTAAAGCTGAGTTGAAAAACCACCAGAGACAGAATAGGTATTTTGTTGTATATTCTCAAAGCTTTGCCAATATACATTTTGATTGAGACCAGTCTAACCCTAGAACATTCTATTGCGCCTCCCAAAATGGTCTGTCTTCCTGATCCCACCACCCTCTCTCTCGTCCCATCTCTGTAGACAAAACAAATGCTAGTCAAAACACATTCCAAAGAACTCAAAGGTTAACACACAGTTTACTTGCAGACAGAGCAGCAAGAGAAGAAATGGAAAACACGAGCTGTTTTCAAATATGACTATGAAATAAAAGAAGTACAACTTAAATTCGGATATATGTAAATATCTGCCTCCGACAGTACCTCATTAGGCAGGGTGCAGTGACGACGGGTCTCAGTGACAACTGGAACAATGCGGTGATTTACTATCTGCTCTCCCACACAATCGCGTTCAAATGTCATCTGCCGACTCATCAATGACCGCCGACTCGGAGCACAGCCGTGGGACATGAATGCTTATCAGTGCACGCTGGCCTGGCATTACGGCGGTGGTGTGGCCGTCAGGGCCAGCAAGGCCTTCTCTGCTGGCCTAACGTAACCAGAAATCATCATCATAATTCAATTATTTACTTTCCTTAAATATCTAAAAGTATTCATTTTCTCTTCATGTCATATTGTGCTCCTTCCAGTGCTGTTGTTTTTAGGTTGTAGAGTTTTTATCCAATCAGAATTCAGCTAGCTTGTGTTGCCATGCTGAACCAAGTCTGCCCGGGGCGTTCAAAATCAACAATGCGGGCGTCTTTCCGTAAGTGAACGGCCACATACAGTTGATAGACAGTTGCGATAGCCAAACAGATCACAAGTTGTTGTCATTAAGGCCTTCTAGCTGGCCTAAGGCAGATATATATTGTGAAGTTATGAGCCAGGTAACATAAGAACGCCATTACCCAGCATGCATTTTAGGGACTGTTTTGTACTGTGGGGACCGTTTTGTACACTGTGTGGGGACCGTTTTGTACACTGTACACTGTTTTGTACATGTGGGGACCGTTTTTTACACTATGTGGGGATTGTTTTTTACTGTGAGGACCGTTTTGTACACTGTACATTGTTTTGTACATGTGGGGATTGTTTTGTACATGTGGGGACCGTTTTGTACATTGTGGGGACCGTTTTGTACACTGTGTGGGGACCGTTTTGTACACTGTACATTGTTTTGTACATGTGGGGACCGTTTTGTACATTGTGGGGACCGTTTTGTACTGTGGGGACCGTTTTGTACACTGTGGGGACCGTTTTGTACACTGTACACTGTTTTGTACATGTGGGGACCATTTTGTACTGTGGGGACCGTTTTGTACATTGTGTGGAGACCGTTTTGTACATTGTACACTGTTTTGTACATGTGGGGACCGTTTTGTACACTGTGTGGGGACCGTTTTGTACACTATGTGGGGGCCGTTTTGTACTGTGGGGACTGTTTTTTACACTGTGTGGGGACCGTTTTGTACACTGTACACTGTTTTGTACATGTGAGGACCGTTTTGTACAATGTTTGGGGACCGTTTTGTACTGTGGGGACCGTTTTGTACACTGTGTGGGGACCGTTTTGTACACTGTACACTGTTTTGTACATGTGGGGACCGTTTTGTACATTGTGGGGACCGTTTTGTACACTGTGTGGGGACCGTTTTGTACACTATGTGGGGGCCGTTTTGTACTGTGGGGACTGTTTTTTACACTGTGTGGGGACCGTTTTGTACACTGTACACTGTTTTGTACATGTGAGGACCGTTTTGTACAATGTTTGGGGACCGTTTTGTACTGTGGGGACCGTTTTGTACACTGTGTGGGGACCGTTTTGTACACTGTACACTGTTTTGTACATGTGGGGACCGTTTTGTACATTGTGGGGACCGTTTTGTACACTGTGTGGGGACCGTTTTGTACACTATGTGGGGGCCGTTTTGTACTGTGGGGACTGTTTTTTACACTGTGTGGGGACCGTTTTGTACACTGTACACTGTTTTGTACATGTGAGGACCGTTTTGTACAATGTTTGGGGACCGTTTTGTACTGTGGGGACCGTTTTGTACACTGTGTGGGGACCGTTTTGTACACTGTACACTGTTTTGTACATGTGGGGACCGTTTTGTACATTGTGGGGACCGTTTTGTACACTGTGTGGGGACCGTTTTGTACACTGTACACTGTTTTGTACATGTGGGGACCGTTTTGTACATTGTGGGGACCGTTTTGTACACTGTGTGGGGACCGTTTTTGTACACTGTACACTGTTTTGTACATGTTGGGACCGTTGTGTACACTGTGTGGGGACCGTTTTGTACACTGTACACTGTTTGGTACATGTGGGGACCGTTTTGTAAACTGTACATTGTTTTGTACATGTGGGGACCGTTTTGTAAACTGTTTGGGGACCGTTTTGTACACTGTACACTGTTGTGTACATGTGGGGACCGTTTTGTACACTGTTGACATTGTTCAATGTGCATTAGGGCGTAAATATGTTTCTGTATCGTATTTCTCCAGCAATGGTCATGTGGGGACATAAACGATGGTATTTTGAGAGGTAATCATTGACAGTCGGACATCACCGAAGGCCTAGGTGGGAAACGCACGGCCCGCCACTGCGTTACGGCCTGCTGGGATTACTGCTCAGCAGGGCTCGGAGAAGAATGCGATGGGAACTCGGTCCATCAGTGGAAAAAAAATCTTCATTTGGCATATAGGCAAAAGAAAGTGGCCCCTTGAAAGCTACCAAACGGGACTTCTAACGGCCGGATGATGTTCTCGTCAAGTCAACAGTCAAAGGTCACTTTGATGACGGTGAAAAGAGTTGAAATCCGTGAGAAACCACATGCAACAAAATTTGCCATTAAGGCGGCCACCAGCCAGCGTTCAATAGCCATCAATAGCAATGTGATGGAGGTCTCTGAACACAATGTGGCGTAGAGGGGAGCAAAAGTCCGAGGTTCCCTTCATTTGCCATGCTCATCCATCAATCAGTATTTAGGACATTGACAAGTGGTAATTTAATAAGCAGTGACCTGCACTGGCAGGAAGCCGGCCTGACAGACAATACAAACTCATTTATCAAGGGGGGGGCGGGGAGCGAGCGCCCATACTCTGCTTCTGATCCGCTGATTGCCGCTGCAGGAGTTACCCTTTCGCGATGCTCAGAGCTGAACGCGCTCCAAGCTCATAATTCAATTAAGTGCGGCAGCACACAGAAATGCTGTGAGGACAGACCCGTGAGCCCTTTCAACCCACACTTCCACCTTAAAAGTTGGCCCCGCATGACACGCCATCAGAAGTTGGTGACGCTGATGTCAAGTGAAACGTCTCAACCCAAGACATTGTCAATTTGCTGTGCTGTGACATCAAATGGAAACATTCTTGGATGCTCTTGTGCGTCGTTTCTCAACGCATTCGCATTAAAGTCAGACTGACATGTTTGGTATCCATGGTAATGTTGCTTTCTTGCATGCAGATGTTCTGGAGACTGTTACTTTATGAAACCGTCGATGAAAAGAGAAGTGTACGACTTGGCAATAATCAAAATAGGGTGCAGTTTTCCCCCACCGCCTTTTTAGTATTTAAGACAGGGGTGCTCATTACGTCGATCGCGATCTACCGGTCGATCTCGGAGGGTGTGTCAGTCGATCACCGGCCAGGCATTAAAAAAATAGTCCTAAAAATGAGCGATCATAAATCTTCACTATGACGTCACTTTCGTCACTTGATTGACATTCACGGCACCCGAGGGTCTTCTGAGATGACGCTGGCTGCTGCCAGCTCATTAAAATTACCGACTGGAAGGCGAGAAACACTTTATTTCAACAGACATGCGGACGCTGTATCGATCCGTTGTGGTGAAGAAGGAGCTGAGCCGGAAGGCAAAGCTCTCAATTTACCGGTTGATCTACGTTCCCATCCTCACCTATGGTCATGAGCTTTGGGTTATGACCGAAAGGACAAGATCACGGGTACAAGCGGCCCAAATGAGTTTCCTCCGCCGAGTGGCAGGGCTCTCCCTTAGAGATAGGGTGAGAAGCTCTGCCATCCGGGAGGAGCTCAAAGTAAAGCCGCTGCTCCTCCACATGGAGAGGAGCCAGATGAGGTGGTTCGGGCATCTGGTCAGGATGCCACCCGAACGCCTCCCTAGGGAGGTGTTTAGGGCACGTCCGACCGGTAGGAGGCCACGGGGAAGACCCAGGACACGTTGGGAAGACTATGTCTCCCGGCTGGCCTGGGAACGCCTCGGGGTCCCACAGGAAGAGCTGGACGAAGTGGCTGGGGAGAGGGAAGTCTTAGATAGCGCTATATAAATCCCAGTTATTATTATTATTATTATTATTAAGTCTGGGCTTCCCTGCTTAAGCTGCTGCCCCCGCGACCCGACCTCGGATAAGCGGAAGAAGATGGATGGATGGATGGACTCTGGCGCCGTACCTGTCGTCAAAACTCCAAAGACCGACTGCACAGTTGCACAATAAAAGCTCTGCTTCATCCTGCCTGCGCTACCAAAATAAGAGTCTCAGAAAGCTGGCGTGCACAAGCTAGCAAGCTACGGAGTTTGCCGGCAATGTATATCTTGTAAAGTGCATACAAAGGAGTACGGAAGCTGGACAAATAAGATGCCAAAAACCAACCACTTTCATGTGTTATTGGACAGAAAGGAGGACTTTTTTTTCTCCTCCATTGAAAATGCGGACGTTATCATCACCACTGTCTGATTCCAATCAATGCAAGTCATCACAATCAGGTAATACACCAACTTATATTCTTGTCTTCATGAAAGAAAGGAATCTACCGTATTTTCCGCACCATAAGGCGCCCTGGGTTAAAAGCCGCGCCTTCAATGAACGGCATATTTCAAAACTTTGTCCACCTATAAGCCGCCCGGTGTTGTAAGCCGCATCTAACTGCGCTAAAGGAATGTCAAAAAAACAGTCAGATAGGTCAGTCAAACTTTAATAATATATTAAAAACCAGCGTTCTAACAACTCTGTTCACTCCCAAAATGTACGCAAATGTGCAATCACAAACATACGTATATCAACATGGACAGAGCTGCGTGAAAAAAGCCACCCGGCCTCTTCGCATAAACTTAAACTTACCTTAACCACTCGCTCATCTTTTCTTCATCCATCCCTTCGAGTTAGCTTTTATGATGACGCCGGCTGGAAAGGTCTCTTTTGGCAAGGTCTTCCTTTTGAATATCACCATGGGTGGAAGTTTCTGGCCATTAGCATGGCAAGCTAGAACCACAGTGAAGGATGACTTCTCATTCCCTGTGGTGCGAATATTCACCGTACGTGCTCCCGTTGTATCCACAGTGCGGTTCACAGGAATATCAGTTGCTGTGAAATAGTAATAGTAATAGTAAAAATTCAGGCGGACCTTGAAGCCACGCCCCCTCCAGCTCCATGCGGACCTGAAGGGTCCGCATGGAGCAATGTTGTTGTAATATATTGAGTTGGAGGCAATAAACAGGCGAGGTGATGAAGTACGTCTCTTTACTGTAGACTTCAGAACAGACTCACACACTTGACGTCAGGTGCGCAACACCACGTAAATCGTTGGCCAACCAAAAAGTAACCCCAGTACGCTATAGCCAACATTCACCAGGAGATGGCAACAGACAAACATAGATCACTCTATTACATTCCTCCCCTTTTAGAATTGTAGAAGTTACTCAAAAGAAATAAACAACCCAACCAAAAAATGCAGCATCTCAATTAAAAAAGTGTACTTAAGCCACATTCTTTTTTTTTTTTTTAGTACTGAACTCTTAACCCTCATTTGTAAACAATAACATGCTTATTATACAAACAGTATTTGTACATCTTTAACACAGATTTTTATACCATCTTCAGAGATTCAGTTTTTTTGGTGGTACTCGAAACCTTTCTGGGTACCTGCGGATCACTGGTGGGGTTTTTGTTGTGGGTGATCTGGGTTCTGATGATGGCAACTCAGCAGCCCTTGATTCTGGTTCAATGATGAGACTAGTTTGTGTCCGACTCACTGATTGTCCTGGTGATGGAACTGAAACAGCACTGTCCAGTTGTACTGATGGCACATTTTCTGCAACTGGTGGAGACTAGATAACTGGCAGTCTCTCCATGTTTTCTCGCCATGGTTGATAGATAGATAGATTGATATATATATATATAGTATTTATATATATATATATATATATATATATATATATATATATATATATATATATATATATATATATATATATATATATATATATATATATATATATATATATATATATATATATATATATATATATATAAGAAATACTTGACGTTCAGTGAATTCTAGATATATATATATATATATATATATATATATATATATATATATATATATATATATATATATATATATATATATATATATATATATATATATATATATATATATATATATATATGTATGTGTGGGAAAAAAAATCACAAGACTATTTCATCTCTACAGGCCTGTTTCATGAGGGGGGGGGTACCCTCAATCGTCAGGAGACGAGAAAAATCTCCTGACGATTGAGGGTACCCCCCCTCATGAAACAGGCCTGTAGAGATGAAATAGTCTTGTGATTTTTTTTCCCACACATACATATATTGCGCTCTACTACGGTATCGAGCACTATTTTTTGGATAACCTTATTAAGACATATATATATATATATATATATATATATATATATATATATATATATATATATATATATATATATATATATATATATATATATTTTATTATTTATATATATATATATATATATATATATATATATATATATATATATATATATATATATATATATATATATAAATATAAAATAAATACTTGAATTTCAGTGTTCATTTATTTACACATATACACACACATAACACTCATCTACTCATTGTTGAGTTAAGGGTTGAATTGTCCATCCTTGTTCTATTCTCTGTCACTATTTTTCGAACCATAGCTGAACACCCTCTCTGATGATGCATTGATGTGTGGCACGCACAAAAGTGCTTTCATCAAATGCACTAGATGGCAGTATTGTCCTGTTTAAGAGTGTCACAACATTGCTGTTTACGGCAGACGAACTGCTTTACGGTATACAAAAAAAGTGACTGCTGTTGTTGTGTGTTGTTGCCACGCTGGGAGGACGTTAATGAAACCGCCTAACAATAAACCCACATAAGAAACCAAGAACTCGCCCTCCATCATTCTATAGTTATAACGTGATTGGGCAGGTACGCCTTTTTATATATTGTGGAGGACCTGAGTACGCCTGAATTCCGGGAGATTTTCGGGAGACAATTTGTCCCGGGAGGTTTTCGGGAGAGGCGCTGAATTTCGGGAGGGTTGGCAAGTATGGAGAGAAAGCAACAGTGATTGAACATTTGGCTGCAAACTGTCATTGTTTTGCGTACTTAATATCTTGGTGCACTCATATGCAAATAATTACCGAGGGTGTTGTTTGCAACTTGTTTTTTGTATTGTTGTTGGCAATGATGCTCGGTTTGCAATCCATGTTGCACATCAATAGAAAAGCTCTTTTTCAGATTTGTTTATTTACAATAACATACAGTAAACTCTCTGGTGCCAACGGCCAGAACGCCCAATCCTTGTAAGTTGGCGACTCATCGAGGGGTTGCACGGCACGCTTACAAACGCCTTCTGCGGTTTTATGTGTACATTAAAATTAAAACAGTTGTTTCTGGACGATTAGTTCCAGCTCATGTCCCAATGTGGATGTTGCAGTGGTCATTACTCACTTCTGCACAAGAAGGTAAACATCTATTCAAGGACATCTGTGGCTGCTTCTTCAGCCTCTCGGCGTTTCATCTGAGAGTTGAAAGTCACACACTCGAGAGCATGACCGGATCGTGACGGCATCGTACGGACACTGTGGTATGGTGGAATGTGAAGTTGAAGTACAAACGTGGAGACGCCTCGGCACAAGAATGTTGTTGTAACATTAGAAACCAATTACTTGTGTGGATGAGAAAATGATGTTGCTTTGAGATCACGCTGTCTGGTTTTTGGCGTTGATTACAGTCAACATTAACCATTTGCAGTTTGTCAACGCAGCTTCTGAAAAGTAGCAGCGTATCTGTCAGGACCTGTGACATGCTCATGGGTGGTAAGGCACTGACTTCATTTGCTGAATAAGAAGAGAATCATTGTTGTTGAAACGGAGGGTGTGTTCTAACTATCGTGGGATCACACTCCTCAGCCTTCCTGGTAAGGTCTATTCAGGTGTACTGGAGAGGAGGCTACGCCGGATAGTCGAACCTCGGATTCAGGAGGAACAGTGTGGTTTTCGTCCTGGTCGTGGAACTGTGGACCAGCTCTATACTCTCGGCAGGGTCCTTGAGGGTGCATGGGAGTTTGCCCAACCAGTCTACATGTGTTTTGTGGACTTGGAGAAGGCATTCGACCGTGTACCTCGGGAAGTCTTGTGGGGAGTGCTCAGAGAGTATGGGGTATCAGACGGCGGTCCGCTCCCTGTATGCTCAGTGCCAGAGCTTGGTCCGCATTGCCGGCAGTAAGTCGGACACGTTTCCAGTGAGGGTTGAACTCCGCCAAGGCTGCCCTTTGTCACCGATTCTGTTCATAACCTTTATGGACAGAATTTCTAGGCGCAGTCAGGGCGTTAAGGGGATCTGGTTTGGTGGCTGCAGGATTAGGTCTCTGTTATTTGCAGATGATGTGGTCCTGATGGCTTCCTCCGGCCAAGATCTTCAGCTCTCACTGGATCGGTTCGCAGCCGAGTGTGAAGCGACTGGGATGAGAATCAGCACCTCCAAGTCCGAGTCCATGGTTCTCTCCCGGAAAAGGGTGGAGTGCCATCTCCGGGTCGGGGAGGAGATTTTGCCCCAAGTGGAGGAGTTCAAGTACCTCGGAGTCTTGTTCACGAGTGGGGGAAGAGTGGATCGTGAGATCGACAGGCGGATCGGTGCGGCGTCTTCAGTAATGCGGACGCTGTATCGATCCGTTTTGGTGAAGAAGGAGCTGAGCCGGAAGGCAAAGCTCTCGATTTACCGGTCGATCTACGTTCCCATCCTCACCTATGGTCATGAGCTTTGGGTTATGACCGAAAGGACAAGATCACGGGTACAGGCGGCCGAAATGAGTTTCCTCCGCCGGGTGGCGAGGCTCTCCCTTAGAGATAGGGTGAGAAGCTCTGCCATCCGGGAGGAGCTCAAAGTAAAGCCGCTGCTCCTCCACATGGAGAGGAGCCAGATGAGGTGATTCGGGCATCTGGTCAGGATGCCACCCGAACGCTTCCCTAGGAAGGTGTTTAGGGCACGTCCGACCGGTAGGAGGCCACGGGGAAGACCCAGGACACGCTGTGAAGACTATCTCTCCCGGCTGGCCTGGGAACGCCTCGGGGTCCCCCGGGAGGAGCTGGACGAAGTGGCTGGGGAGAGGAAAGTCTGGGCTTCCCTGCTTAGGCTGCTGCCCCCGCGACCCGACCTCGGATAAGCGGAAGAAGATGGATGGATGGATGGATGGATGGATGGATAAGCAACTAATTAATGGTGAATATGTTCCCCATACTAAAGTGTTACCATGTTTTATTACTGGTGCACAAAATGAATCGTGCATGAACATCACCTTGTTCAAAGAACAAAACCAACACAGTGCATAAACTCACAACAAATTACACACCTGCAAATCAGTCGGACTTCTGCTGTTGTCGTATCCATAATACGCCGATAGGGAGAAGTTTTTATTTACATGATAAGTCGGGTGTGTCTTGACCTCCGCCGAACCCCTGAGCCCGACTCACCGAACCCGTAGGGTTCCATCAAGCCCAGGTTAAAAACCACTGATCCAGACCTAAAATCACTTCATATTCTCTACTGCTCACTAGTGTTACATATCTGAGTTATTGTGTAGAAATATGGGGAAATAACTACAAATGTGCGCTTTATTCACTAACTATGTTACAGAAAAGATCAATTATACTAATACATAATGTTGGATATAGAGAACATACAATCTTTTTATTTATTGAATCACAAATATTGAAATTCAACGATTTGGTGCATTTGCAAACATGTAACATGATGCACAAAGCAAACTATAACCTGCTAGCCAAGAATGTACAACAATTCTTCTCAACAAAAGAGGAGAAATATAATCTTATAAGGAAAATCTAATTTAAAACATTTGTATGCACGTACAACACTTAAAACCTTTAGCATGTCAGTGTGTGGAATTAAATAATGGAATGGATTAACCAAAGAAATGAAACAAAGCAGCAATATGATTCACTTTAAGACACTGTTCAAACTACAAGTGTTCACAAAGTACACACAACAAGAATTATGATGAACATCTTGAACCCTTTTTTTGGTTTGTTTTGTCTTTTTTGTATTGTTTTTATTGAGACAAAGATTATTTATGTATTTAATATGTGTTTACTTACTATGGTATATTATTTGTTTATCATGTATTTGTTCACTGAGAACAAGGAAATAGGATGCAATTGCTATAGTAAGAGTATGTTGGTGACGAACCCCAAGATACAGAGAAGACGGAAGGCATTGTGCGGGGAAAACATGATTTAATTTAACTCTATAGCAAAAAAACAAACAAAAGGGTACAAACAAAAGGCGCGCACAAGGCGGAGAACAAAATAGCACAAAGGCTAACTGTCGACAAGGAACAAAAAACACTTACTGTGACACAAAGGAACTATGACATGAGCATAGTGAACAAAAGTAGACAGAGCTACAACGACAAGTACTATGACAGGTAGTAGTGACATCGACAATGACAATAATCCTAGCACTGACTGGAGGGGGAGGCAGGTTTAAATAGCAGCTGGCTGATTGACACCAGGTGTGGCCAGGTGCCAATCAGCCACAGCTGAGGGGAAGCAGCACTCAGGGAGACAATGAGGAAATAACCAAAATAAGAGCGTTGACAGGAAATGACAGAGGAAAAACTCAAACTTGACCAAACTGTCAGGGACAAGCCTGACAGATATGATATGAAAAGGGGTAGGATTAAATAAGCTGTATATATATATATATATATATATATATATATATATATATATATATATATATATATATATATATATATATATATATATATATACATATACATATATATGTTTATTTCATACTTGCCAACCCTCCTGGATTTTCCGGGAGACTCACGAAATTCAGCGCCTCTCCCGAAAACCTCCCGGGACAAATTTTCTCCCGAAAATCTCCCGAAATTCAGGCGGAGCTGGAGGCCACGCCCCCTCCAGCTCCATGCGGACCTGAGTGACGTGTTGACAGCCTGTTCACACCCCCGCTTTCCCACAATATAAACAGCTAATGATCGAGGGCGAGTTCTTGGTTTCTTATGTGGGTTTATTGTTAGGCAGTTTCATTAACGTCCTCCCAGCGCGGCAACAACACACAACAACAGCAGTCAAGTTTTCATCTGCCGTAAAGCAGTTCGTCTGTTGTAAACAGCAATGTTGTGACACTTTTAAACAGGACAATACTGCCATCTACTGTACATGCATATGTGACCCACCCATAATGTGTCACATTTTTGTGTTGATTTATTTATTTTATTTTGTGGTTTGAATTCGTTTTTGGAGCTGTCATTACACATTTATCAGTATTCACATTGGTCAGTAGGGGGCAGTAGGGCGTTTCTTCCCAATTGAATGCTATCACCTGCAGACCGGAAGTGTCTTGTCATTCTGATGAGCGCGACCAGTCTGTGAACAATTGAAACGTCCTGTGTGCTTTTTCCTCCTGTATAACAGGTTAGTTTTGGTGAATCAACTCACTGAATAATATCCATGTGATCTTCATAAGTTTAAGTACACATTCTGATGGTGGAGCCTAACTCTAAAGTGTTTGTGAGTTGTAGTTTGTATTTGTGAATGAATCTAGTGCACAGCTGCAGTAATCAATACAAAAAGGCGACGTGAGTGCGCAATGTTTATATAGGAACTTCTGATCCTAATTCAGACTCCCAAATTAGAGCTCCCATTTTCTTATTGATTTTATAATGTATATTTGTATAATGTGTGTGTTCTGAAATAGTAACAGAGAATAGAACAAGGATGGACAATTCAACCCTTAACTCAACAATGAGTAGATTAGTGTTATGTGTGTGTATATGTGTAAATAAATGAACACTGAAATTCAAGTATTTCTTTTATTTATTCATATATATATATACATATATATATATATATGTAATAAAAAAATAAATAAAATAAAAAAAAAAATATATATATATATATATATATATATATATATATATATATATATATATATATATATATATATATATATAGCTAGAATTCACTGAAAGTCAAGTATTTTTATATATATATATATCTTAACCACATCCCCCGCCCCACCCCCCGACCCTATTGTAATTGTAAGGTTTTATTATTATTATTATACCGGCCGCCTCTTTGAGCTGTAATTTGACCCCCTTAACATGCTTTAAAACTCACCATATTTGACACACACATCAGGACTGGCGAAAATTGCCATCTAATAAAAAATTAAAAAAAACTCAAAATTGCGCTCTTGCGCCCCCTAGTAGAAAACACAGACAAAACGTCGTAGAGACATGAAACAAAACCCTCTATGTAGGTCTGACTTAGACCTAGATTTCATACATTGACATCCTGCAGCAAAAATCAACAGGAAGTTGGCAATTTTCCCTTCAAAACAAACGTTTATTAAAAACAGTCACTTTTGCCTCTTTGAGCTGTAATTTGACCCCCTTAACATGCTTCAAAACTCACCATATTTGACACACACATCAGGACTGGCGAAAATTGCCATCTGATGAAAGAAAAACTCCCAAAACTCAAAATTGTGCTCTAGCACCCCCTAGTAAAAAAAACACAGACAAAACTGCGTTGTAACTTCCGGTAGGAATGTCGTAGAGACATGAAATGTCTATGTAGGTCTGACTTAGACCTAGATTTCATACATTGACATATTTCAGCAAAAATCAACAGGAAGTTGGCAATTCCCCCTTCAAAACAAAAGTTTATTAAAAACAGTCACTTTTGCCTCTTTGAGCTGTAATTTGACCCCTTTAACATGCTTCAAAACTCACCAAACTGGACACACACATCAGGACTAGCAAAAGTTGCGATCTAATAAAAAACCCAATCCCAAAACTCAAAATTGCGCTCTAGCGCCCCCTAGGAAGAAAACACAGACACAACTTCTCCTAGGAAGAAAACTCAAGACAAAACTGCCTGTAACTTCCAGTAGGAATGTCTTCGAGACATGAAACAAAAACCTCTATGTAGGTCTCACTTAGACCTACATTTCATATATTGACAACCCCCAGCAAAAATCAACAGGAAGTTTGCAATTCCCCCTTCAAAACAAAAGTTTTGTAAAAACCGGTCACCTTTTTTCAAACAGTATCTCCTCTGAGCGCGTTTGTTGTGTCGACTTCAAACTAGCACAGGAGAGAGATTGAACCCTTCTGATTAAAATTTGACGAAAGAGTTTTAATTACTGCTCCGGTTTGGATTTTATGTGCCGTCAAAGTCGGTCCCGTCCATCGCTGCTTGCAGCTTTAATTGTTGTTATATCTTTAAGATGGAAAGTGTAGCTGCCATTATAATGTGCAGTCATGTTTTCTAAAGACTGTAAGTCTTCAACTACACAAAGTATTTCAATGGTTGGAATCTGTGCTTTTACATGATATTTTAGTGACTAGTGTTGTCCTGATACCAATATTATTTTGATAATTTTCGGTACATTTCTAAATAAAGGGGACCAGAAAAAATGGCATTATTTGTCATGTCTGTGTAATCATATTTTGTTTTAAGTCATGTTTTGTTTAGTTTCTGGCTTTTCACTCCCTTGTCTTGTTTGCATGATTACCCATTAGTTTCACCTGTTCCACGTTTGGACTCATTGTGCACTCTTGTTTGTCACCATAGCAACCATTAGTTTTCACCTGTCACGTCACGCACCTGTTTCACGTTTTGAGTCACGCACCTGCTTTCACTAATCATGTCCAGAGTATTTAAGTTCATTCATTTTCTGTTGTTCGTCCTGACGACATCACCACATTTATGCTCCTGCACACTCTCCACACCCTGATGACCCTTGCTACTCTTGTTTTCATGCCGGTTCCATGCCAAGTAAGTTTTTGTTTATTAAGCCACAGTTAGTGTTTTGTTTAATTGTTCATAGTTTCTGCCAATGTGCAAGTTTTGTGTTTATAGTCTAGTTTTGTACCTCCGCCCCTGTGCGCGCTTTTCGTTTATTCCTTTTTTGATAGTTTAAATAAATCATGTACCCACCTTCAAGCCTTGACCAGTCCAGTTCATTTGCACCACGGGAGAACAAACCAAGCCATAGTCCAAGTCCTGACATTATTGGCTTTATTTTAACAAGAAATCTTAGGGTGCGGCGGAACGGTACTTTTCAGAGAAGTGAAGTGAAGTGAATTATATTTTGACTTGTTTTTGCTACCTTTTGTCATTCGAATTGGAGTTCAAAGTATTTACCAGAGCATTTGTATTTCTTATTTTGTCACATCAACGAGCCATAAGAAGTCACAAACCAGTCGAGCGTATGTCCACTTTATCTCACTTATGTGGATTTATTCAGCTGCAAATAGTTTGCATTCCTCAGCCTTTTTAAACAACCACAAGTGAATATTTATGCAGCGAGCCGGTCGCTCTCCTCTGACACTGCAGTACTTCGCTGGCAAGTGCGGCCCGGTGGAAATCAATGTGATCGTGATTAAGAGAGGCCAAAGGGGGACTCATGATTATGACCAATAAAAGGAATTAGATCAATTATTTTCGCCCCCGCCCACCTATTTACTTACTTACTTATATCTTCCAGCGTAACAACTTGATCGGACTGAAGATCAAGTTATCAGAGGAATTGCTGTTTGATTTATAAATAAGATAATTGGTGTGAATTCCTACTTCTGCTTGTGGCTACTGTGGTGGGGCAATGCACTGCAAAAAGTCAGTGTTCAAAAACAAGAAAAAAAATGAGGGGTATTTTACTTGAACTAAGCAAAATGATCTGCCAATAGAACAAGAAATGTGGCTTGTCAAGACTTTCCAAAACAAGTCAAATTAAAGCTGCAAGCAGCATTGGTCGGGCCCGCGTATTTGGCAGGTGCTAGTCCTAAATGTCCCAATACTTTTGTCCAGTGCTAGTCATAAGTGTCCCAATACTTTTGTCCAGTGCTAGTCATAAGTGTCCCAATACTTTTGTCTACTTTTAGTCTGAAGTGTCCCAAGACTTTTGTCTAGTGTACCTACCTTGTCTGCATTGTGTGGGCATGTTGGTGCTTCCTGCTTTTAAGCAGCCATCTTAAAAAAACAGCTGCGCAGCAGCATTAGCGCAGCGGGTCTTTGAAGGGTCATAAAATCAAAACCAGAGCAGTTAGAAAAAAAGCGTTTCTGTCATTGTAATCACAAGGGTTCAATCTCTCTCCTGTGTTAGTTTAAAGGCAAAACGACAAACGCGCTCAGAGGAGATAGTTTTTGAAGGAAGGTGACCGGTTTTTACAAAAAAATTGTTTTGAAGGGGGAATAGCAAACTTCCTGTTGATATTTGCTGGAGGTTGTCAATTTATGAAATGTAGGTCTAAGTGAGACCTACATAGAGGTTTTTGTTTCATGTCTCTCCAACCTTCCCAGTGGGAGTTACAGGCAGTTTTGTCATTTTTTTCTTCCGAGGAGCAGGTTTTTTTTGCGTTTTATTAAAAAATTGCAGTAGAGCGCAATTTTGCGATTTGGGGTTAGGTTTTTTTTTAGATCGCAACGTTTGCCAGTCCTGATGTGTGCGTTCAGTTTGGTGAGTTTTGAAGCATGTTAAGGGGGTCAAAATACAGCTCAAAGAGGCAAAAGTTACTGTTTTTAGTACTTTTTTGTCTTGAAGGGGGAATTGCCAACTTCCTGTAGATTTTTGCCCGAGGAAATTAATAAATAAAAAGTAGGTCTAAGTGAGACCTACATAGAGGTTTTTGTTTCATGTCTCTCCAACCTTCCCAGTGGGAGTTACAGGCAGTTTTGTCATTTTTTTCTTCCGAGGAGCAGGTTTTTTTGCGTTTTATTAAAAAATTGCAGTAGAGCGCAATTTTGAGATTTGGGGTTAGGTTTTTTTTTTAGATCGCAATGTTTGCCAGTCCTGATATGTGCGTTCAGTGTGGTGAGTTTTAAAGCATGTTAAAGGGGTCAAAATACAGCTCAAAGAGGCAAAAGTTACTGTTTTTAGTACTTTTTTGTCTTGAAGGGGGAATTGCCAACTTCCTGTAGATTTTTGCCCGAGGAAATCAATAAATAAAAAGTAGGTCTAAGTAAGACCTACATAGAGGTTTTTGTTTCATGTCTCTATGACATTCCTACTGGGAGTTAGAGGCAGTTTTCTTCCTAGAGGGCGCTAGAGCGCAATTTTGATTTTTGAGGTTCGGTTTTTTTTATTAAAAGGCAATTTTTGGAAGTCCTGATGTGTGTGTTAAATTTGGTGAGTTTTGAAGTATGTTAAGAGGGTCAAATTACAGCGTAAAGCTGCAAAGTGCAGAATAATAATAATAAAGAATAAAACCTTACAAATTCAATAGGTCCTTATGTCCCATTGCATAAGGACTCCCTTTGGGAGTCCTTATGCAATGGGCCATGCGGGCCCTAATTAGCTAACTTCATTGAACCCAAAAATACCTTAAAATAAGTATATTCTCACTAATAACAAGTGCACCTTTCTTGGTAAGAAAAAAAAAGACCTTTTTGCTCAAATGTTGAAAAATATTTTTAAATGAAGTAAATGCTAGTGCCATTATCTTGACATAATGATATGCGCTCGGCATTACATTTTTTGAAACCAGCAAACTTATACTAAAATCTATTTTATTGTTCTTAATGGAAAGGCAACAAGGCAAGCGCTTGTTACTATCGGGGTCTCCTAGCCGCTCTGGCAAATTATATTGTCTAAAAATGCATTTTTCCATCGATAACATGACATCATCACGCCAAGTGCGTGCTCTTTCAGTTATAAGTGCACAAGGAATATATATATCTAAATATATATATATATATATATATATATATATATATATATATATATATTAGAGATGCGTGGATAGGCAATTATTTCATCCGCAACCGCATCACAAAAGTCGTCAACCATCCGCATCCACCGAACCAACATTTTATCAAAACCACACCCGCCCGCCATCCGCCAGTTGTTATATATCTAATATACAGGTAAAAGCCAGTAAATTAGAATATTTTGAAAAACTTGATTTATTTCAGTAATTGCATTCAAAGGGTGTAACTTGTACATTATATTTATTCATTGCACACAGACTGATGCATTCAAATGTTTATTTCATTTAATTTTGATGATTTGAAGTGGCAACAAATGAAAATCCAAAATTCCATGTGTCACAAAATTAGAATATTGTGTAAGGGTTAAATTTTGAAGACACCTGGTGCCACAAACTAATCAGCTGATTAACTCAAAACACCTGCAAAGGGCTTTAAATGGTCTCTCAGTCCAGTTCTGAAGCCTACACAAACATGGGGAAGACTTCAGATTTGACAGCTGTCCAAAAGGCAACCATCGACACATTGCACAAGGAGGGAAAGACACAAAAGGTTATTGCTGAAGAGGCTGGCTGTTCTCAGAGCTCTGTGTCCAAACACATTAATGGAGAGGCAAAGGGAAGGAAAAACTGTGGTCAGAAAAAGTGTACAAGCGATAGGGATCACCGCGCCCTGGTCAAGATTGTGAAAAAAAACCCATTCAAAAATGTGGGGGAGATTCAGAAGGAGTGGACAGCTGCTGGAGTCAGTGCTTCAAGATCCACCACCAAGAGACGCTTGAAAGACATGGGTTTCAACTGCCGCATACCTCGTGTCAAGCCACTGTTGACCAAGAAACAGCACGAAAAGCGTCTCACCTGGGCTAAGGAAAAAAAGAGCTGGACTGCTGCTGAGTGGTCCAAAGTCATGTTTTCTGACGAAAGCAAATTCTGCATTTCCTTTGGAAATCGAGGTCCCAGAGTCTGGAGGAAGACAGGAGAGGCACAGGATCCACGTTGCCTGAAGTCTAGTGTAAAGTTTCCACCATCAGTGATGGTTTGGGGTGCCATGTCATCTGCTGGTGTCGGTCCACTCTGTTTCCTGAGATCCAGGGTCAACGCAGCCGTCTACCAGCAAGTTTTAGAGCACTTCATGCTTCCTGCTGCTGACCTGCTCTATGGAGATGGAGATTTCAAGTTCCAACAGGACTTGGCGCCTGCACACAGCGCAAAATCTACCCGTGCCTGGTTTACGGACCATGGTATTTCTGTTCTAAATTGGCCCGCCAACTCCCCTGACCTTAGCCCCATAGAAAATCTGTGGGGTATTGTGAAAAGGAAGATGCAGAATGCCAGACCCAAAAACGCAGAAGAGTTGAAGGCCACTATCAGAGCAACCTGGGCTCTCATAACACCTGAGCAGTGCCAGAAACTCATCGACTCCATGCCACGCCGCATTAACGCAGTAATTGAGGCAAAAGGAGCTCCAACCAAGTATTGAGTATTGTACATGCTCATATTTTTCATTTTCATACTTTTCAGTTGGCCAACATTTCTAAAAATCCCTTTTTTGTATTAGCCTTAAGTAATATTCTAATTTTGTGACACACAGAATTTTGGATTTTCATTTGTTGCCACTTCAAATCATCAAAATTAAATGAAATAAACATTTGAATGCATCAGTCTGTGTGCAATGAATAAATATAATGTACAAGTTACACCTTTTGAATGCAATTACTGAAATAAATCAAGTTTTTCAAAATATTCTAATTTACTGGCTTTTACCTGTATATATATATATATATATATATATATATATATATATATATATATATATATATATATATATATATATATTAGAGATGTGCGGATTATTATTTCATCCGCAACCGCATCACAAAAGTCGTCAACCATCCGCATCCACCCGAACCAACATTTTATCAAAACCACACCCGCCCGCCATCCGCCAGTTGTTATATATCTAATATAGACGATGCAAGCATATTAGTGAGGTTATAAAGCTTTTGCCTGTTAAAGAAAGGAGACTGATCCAATGGAGCAGAGATATTCAACGCGTGCCACGCATTAATATATCTTGGCCACGCATTAGTGGCTAAGAGATATTAATGCGAGATAATATTATTTATCATTATTATAATATTATTGTCATTTCCATTAAGAAAGTGTTGACTATTGTTGCCAATGCCCTCAGATCAGGAGTGCGTTCCTCACACTTTGTGTGCGCAGTTGCAGCAAGCAGAACGAGGCTTTTAAGAAGTTAAAAAAATGTTTTAGAAAGACTAGGCCTATATTTTCGTTAGGTAAAAAAAATGTTCTGAATTTATTTCAATGAATATTAACTTGTTAACGTTATAATGCTCAAATAGGGACGAGGGCGGGGTGCACAGTGAAACAGTGAACAATTTCGCGACAAAGATGAACCTTTATTGATTGATCTGAAGCCCTGACAAAATATAAGAGAATCTCCATTGTCAACGACAGGCAGGAAAATAAAGATAAACACATAGCCTATGTTCTAGGCATAGGCATAGGCTCATGCATTTTTAAGTTGAAATAAAAAAAATAAATAAAAAATGTGCCTCATAAGCCTTAGGCTGTCAATCACGCGCACAAACTTAAATTATACAATAACATATGTATGTCATCTCTATTTAAACAAAAATAAATTAAATAAATAATAATAATAAATGACCTGCAACTTATTGGCCAAGGCAAAAAGCTGAAGGGGGGAAATCAAACCCATCAGACTGCACTTTATCATCAAACTTGAATTATAATGAAAATAGACAAACAAAGCAGGCTAAATATCCTTACATTGTCGCCAATCGGAGATGCGCTTCACTTGAAAGCGAGGCCAAATAATTATTCACACATAGTAGTATATCTCCAATAGAAAAAAACAAACAATAAACAACGCAATTGCCTTAATTCCTTTGCATTGTAGTGCGCCCAAACAACACGTAACCATCAAAATTATTTAGCTGACCGAACTCAATATAGGTTAGACATGGGCTTATTTGGTATAGCCTATAGGTAACGTAGACTCATTCGTTTAACATATCCAACCGTATGTCTACTTACTTTTTTTTTTGTTAGCACTATGCAGGAATAAAATGGCATCTACAGTGCCAGGATTCAAGCGAGAGCGCCTGGCCTCTAAAATGCGCCCTGCTGCGCTGAAGGAGCGCTCACTTGCGCCACTTGTTGCTGGGACGCGGTGCCTGATGAATTATTGACTGTTTCAAAGAGTGCTGCTCGTTTTTCGAATGTGGGTAACAACATTTAACTATGTATATATATTTCCTTCTCTTTAAGAAGGGGAACCGGAGGGTGTGTTCTAACTATCGTGGGATCACACTCCTCAGCCTTCCCGGTAAGGTCTATTCAGGTGTACTGGAGAGGAGGCTACGCCGGATAGTCGAACCTCGGATTCAGGAGGAACAGTGTGGTTTTCGTCCTGGTCGTGGAACTGTGGACCAGCTCTATACTCTCGGCAGGGTCCTTGAGGGTGCATGGGAGTTTGCCCAACCAGTCTACATGTGTTTTGTGGACTTGGAGAAGGCATTCGACCGTGTCCCTCGGGAAGTCCTGTGGGGAGTGCTCAGAGAGTATGGGGTAACGGACTGTCTGATTGTGGCGGTCCGCTCCCTGTATGCTCGGTGCCAGAGCTTGGTCCGCATTGCCGGCAGTAAGTCGGACACGTTTCCAGTGAGGGTTGGACTCCACCAAGGCTGCCCTTTGTCACCCATTCTGTTCATAACTTTTATGGACAGAATTTCTAGGCGCAGTCAAGGCGTTGATGGGATCTGGTTTGGTGGCTGCAGGATTAGGTCTCTGCTTTTTGCAGATGTTGTGGTCCTGATGGCTTCATCTGGCCAGGATCTTCAGCTCTCACTGGATCGGTTCGCAGCCGAGTGTGAAGCGACTGGGATGAGAATCAGCACCTCCAAGTCCGAGTCCATGGTTCTCGCCCGGAAAAGGGTGGAGTGCCATCTCCGGGTTGGGGAGGAGATCTTGCCCCAAGTGGAGGAGTTCAAGTACCTCGGAGTCTTGTTCACGAGTGAGGGAAGAGTGGATCGTGAGATCGACAGGCGGATCGGTGCGGCGTCTTCAGTAATGCGGACGCTGTATCGATCCGTTGTGGTGAAGAAGGAGCTGAGCCGGAAGGCAAAGCTCCCAATTTACCGGTCAATCTACGTTCCCATCCTCACTTATGGTCATGAGCTTTGGGTTATGACCGAAAGGACAAGATCACGGGTACAGGCGGCCGAAATGAGTTTCCTCCGCCGGGTGGCGGGGCTCTCCCTTAGAGATAGGGTGAGAAGCTCTGCCATCCGGGGGGAGCTCAAAGTAAAGCCGCTGCTCCTCCACATTGAGAGGAGCCAGATGAGGTGGTTCGGGCATCTGGTCAGGATGCCACCCAAACGCCTCTCTAGGGAGGTGTTTAGGGCACGTCCGACCGGTAGGAGGCCGCGGGGAAGACCCAGGACACGTTGGGAAGACTATGTCTCCCGGCTGGCCTGGGAACGCCTCGGGGTCCCACAGGAAGAGCTGGACGAAGTGGCTGGGGAGAGGGAAGTCTGGGCTTCCCTGCTTAGGCTGCTGCCCCCGCGACCCGACCTCGGATAAGCGGAAGAAGATGGATGGATGGACCTCCAGCGTGGAAAACTTTGCAATCTTTCAAGTAACGATGCACGATACCATGCCGAATACTGGGATTGTTCTCCTTCTTTTTTTTTCTTCCATATACGTATTATAAACATCACAACCTTCTACTCATGGCGGGTAACAGGGAGACGGTTTGTTTTTACACTTAAAGAAGACATGAAATAGAGTGTCCTTAACTTAATCACCACCTTGTTTCACCACATTTGCATACATTTACATATTAATTGGACCCGCGATTAAAATTGGTTTTGTAATTTTAATTAAGTGTCCACAAAGGTATATGATTAACACTGTTTAAAATACAGCCTGACATAACGAGAAGCAAAAAAAAAGGCTCTTTTGCAGATTCCTCACACCTCTTCCCCCCCACTCGCTTTCATAGTGAGGGGATTACTTTCAGGGAAAGCCTGTTTCATGATAGCTATGTTTTAATCTGTACTAGATTAGGCTGCTGAGGAGAGGGAGGACCGGGTGGTGGCGGGGGACAGGGGCCTACCAATCGGTTTCTCACTTCATGTAAGGTAAGCATGTATCAATGTCTTATGCCAAAGGGTTGTACGGTATACCGCTAATAATAAAGTATCGCGGTACTAATCAATACCACCTTTAAAAACACCGGTACCGTTTGTGTTGCTGTGTGGTGGTGACTACAGAGCCGAGGCGCATGATTGTCGTGTGTGTCAAAACGCAAAGTGCATACAAGGAGTGATAAAGGGTAATAATGGAGTTTTTAAACCTATCCAGCCGATCGGCTCCCAGACCGTAGTCGAGGAGCACGGGGCAGATGTTTTTGTCGTGGGTAACACCCTTCACTTTACCCGGTCTGCTAAGCTCTGCTTTCGGGACACAATGACGAGGCCGTTAAGTCGTGACCGTTGTTTTACTATTAGTTTTGCAGGACACAACCGGACCCGTTCGTCACTCTACTGCGCAGTGCACACTTCCTTCTTTGAACAAGACTGTTATGTATCGGGCTATCACTTACTAGAATCGACTTCCACAATATCTGGTATCAATCACCAGCATAGTGGGTTTTAAGAATAGACTAAGAGGAGAAGTATTGCGGAAAGAGATTATTCTAGATTGTACCTAATGTCATGACTGGTTTTTACTGGTTATTGACTATTTTATTGATTATGGGACAAGCAGTAGACAATGGATGGATGGTACTTTTTCGTCACTTATTGTTTGTCTTTGGTACACTTATGTGTATATTTTAGGCCCAACCTATCCCCAGGTGCATGTATTTGGAGGAGGGAGGGGCCTACCACCAGGTGCATGTATTTGGAGGTGGAAGGGGCTTATCCCCAAGTGCATGTCTTTGGAGGAGGGAGGGGTCTATCACCAGGTGCATGTCGCCTACCCACAGTGCATACAAGGAGTGATAAAGGGTAATAATGGAGTTTTTAAACCTATCCAGCTGATCGGCTCCCAGACCGTAGTCGAGGAGCACAGGGTAGATGTTTTGTCGGGGGTAACACCCTTCACTTTACCCGGTCAATAGGTCTGCTACGCTCTGCTTTCGGGACACAATGACGAAGCCGTTAAGTCGTGACCATTGTTTTATTATTAGTTTTGCAGGACACAACCGGACCCGTTCGTCATTCTACTACGCAGTGCACACTTCCTTCTTTGAACAAGATTGTTATGTATTGGGCGATCACTTACTAGAATCGACTTCCACAATATCTGATATCAATCACCAGCATAGTGGGTTTTAAGAATAGACTAAGAGGAGAAGTATTGCGGAAAGAGATTATTCTAGATCGTACCTAATGTCATGACTGGTTTTATTGATTATTGACTATTTTATTGATTGTGGGACAAGCAGTAGACAATGGATGGATGGTACTTTTTCGTCACTTATTGTTTGTCTTTGGTACACTAATGTGTATATTTTAGGCCCAACCTATCCCCAGGTGCATGTCTTTGGAGGAGGGAGGGGCCTATCACCAGGTGCATGTATTTGGAGGTGGGAGGGGCCTATCCCCAGGTGCATATCTTTGGAGGTGGGAGGGGCCTATCACCAGGTGCATGTCTTTGGAGGTGGGTGGGGCCTATCCCCAGGTGCATGTCTTTGGAGAGAAGGGGCCTATCATCAGGTGCATGTATTTGGATGTGGGAGGGGCCTATCCCCAGGTGCGTGTCTTTGGAGGAGGGAGGGGTCTATCAGCAGGTGCATGTATTTGGAGGTGGGAGGGGCTTATCCCCAGGTGCATGTCTTTGGAGGTGGGTGGGGCCTATCCCCAGGTGCATGTCTTTGGAGGTGGAAGGGGCTTATCCCCAGGTGCATGTCTTTGGAGGAGGGAGGGGTCTATCACCAGGTGCATGTCTTTGGAGGAGGGAGGGGTCTATCACCAGGTGCATGTCTTTGGAGGAGGGAGGGGCCTACCCCCAGGTGCATGTCTTTGGAGGTGGGAGGGGCCTATCCCCAGATGCATGTCTTTGGAGGAGGGAGGGGCCTATCACCAGGTGCATGTATTTGGAGGTGGGAGGGGCCTATCCCCAGGTGCATGTATTTGGAGGTGGGAGGGGTCTATCACCAGGTGCATGTCTTTGGAGGTGGGAGGGGTCTATCACCAGGTGCATGTATTTGGAGGTGGGAGGGGCCTATCCCCAGATGCATGTCTTTGGAGGAGGGAGGGGCCTATCCCCAGGTGCATGTCTTTGGAGGTGGGAGGGGCTTATCCCCAGGTGCATGTCTTTGGAGGTGGGAGGGGCCTATCACCAGGTGCATGTCTTTGGAGGAGGGAGGGGCTTATCCCCAGGTGCATGTCTTTGGAGGTGGGAGGGGCCTATCCCCACGTGCATGAATTTGGAGGTGGGAGGGGCCTATCTCCAGGTGCATGTCTTTGGAGGAGGGAGGGGTTTATCCCCAGGTGCATGTCTTTGGAGGTGGGAGGGGCCTATCCCCAGGTGCATGTCTTTGGAGGAGGGAGGGGCTTGTCACCAGGTGCATTTATTTGAAAGTGGGAGGGGCTTGTACCCAGGTGCATGTCTTTGGAGGCGGGTGGGGCCTATCCCCAGGTGTATGTCTTTGGAGGTGGGAGGGGTCTATCACCAGGTGCATGTATTTGGAGGTGGGAGGGGCCTATACCCAGGTGCATGTCTTTGGAGGAGGGAGGGGTCTATCACCAGGTGCATGTATTTGGAGGTGGGAGGGGCTTATCCCCAGGTGCATGTCTTTGGAGGGGGGAGGGGTCTATCACCAGGTGCATGTCTTTGGAGGAGGGAGGGGCCTATCTCCAGGTGCATGTCTTTGGAGGTGGGAGGAAGCTGGAGGGAACCCACGCAGTCACGGGGGAGAACATGCAAACTCCACACAGAAAGATCCCGAGCCCGGGATCGAACCCAGGACTACTCAGGACCTTCGTATTGTGAGGCACATGCACTAACCCCTGTACCACTGTGCTACCCCTTGTTTTTTCAGTTTTATTAAATTGGCCTCTACCTTGTAAAACCGTTCAACGCCTGCTAAAAAAATGTTTTTTTTAAGAAGTGAGACAATGTGGTGCTTAGAAGGGCTGGCGTGTTTTTTTTTTTTTTTATGAGCAAGATCCTCTCCGTGTTGCAGAATAACAGCAGCCAACGGCACACGGGGACGATTCCTTTTGAAAGCGTGCGTCCGCATGTTGTGCTCGCCTCTACGTGCGAGCGCACATCACAAAATCAGCCCTGGGCCGGCAAAACACTGCAAACTTTTTCATTCCCACACTCTTAATGAGCTCGGCTTTTGCCAAGTCAAAATGACCCGACGTGCGTCGTAGAGAGAGAGAGCGCCCCTTTTTTTTTTTTTTTTTTTTCTGACGCAATTACAACAGAGACAGGGTATCATCGCGGGGACTTTTTCAAGAAACGTAATATTACCTCACTCGCTCTTTGGTGTGGTCTGGAAGGTTTCTCCCAGACATTTGGAAGCATTTTACTCATAAAATACTTAACCATTTAAGTGATAGGGTACGGTTTCCTGCGAGGTTTGGCCGCCGCTGCCAACCGCATAGGAGGGAAAAATTACAGTAGGTTGATGCGTTCCTCTCCATTCATCTACGGGGCAACAGAGGTTTGAACCACAAGAACTTCAGGATCGGTTTCTCTCTTCCAACTGGTGCAGATGGAATAAAGGGAGGCGGTCTTCTCCGGGTGCAATCTGTGCACGATCATGCCTGGTGTGGAGCAAGTCCTCTCATTAAAGCACACCCAGCCACCTCGGTGATGACGAGCCGCGCTGTCATCCAGTCCAATCCTCAAAGCTGTTTTTGGGAGCTCTCTTGAGTTGTGGCATTAGCTGAGCTTTCTTCCACAATCTTGCCTCCGCCCTCACTCTTAAATTGCTGCTCCTTGAGTTACTAAGCTGTTTTAATAAGTACAACCTGTGCTGACTCCCAGGCCTCAGCCGGTGATGTACCTCGCTGAGCCGCTCTTTTGTGCGCCGTCCCGACAGTCAACCTGTCACATGCGAGGCTTTGGCCCATCCCGGTGATCCTGCCCGACTCCTGGGAGCACTTCCCGGTGCCAGAGATTTAAATGTCTCCAATATTTCTTTGCTGTTCTGTGCAAAATGTTTCCAACCTCAGCACATGTGTTGGAGCGCAATTACCCTCTCTATGTGACGTCAACAAACTACTTTTTTATTTGAACATTAAAAACCTTTCTGATGCTGAAAACCTCCATCCATCCATTTTTCTACCGCTTGTCCCTTTCAGGGTCGCGGGGGGCATACTTGACAACCTTGAGACCTCCGATTTCGGGAGGTGGGGGGGTGGGGGGCGTGGTCGGGGGTGGGTCGGGGGGCGTGGTTGGGGGCGTGGTTAAGATATATATATATATAAGAAATACTTGACTTTCAGTGAATTCTACCTATATATATATATATATATATATATATATATATATATATATATATATATATATATATATTTATTTTTGTATATATATATATTTTTATATATATACATATATATATATATATATATATATATATATATATATATATATATATATATATATATATATGTATGTGTGGGAAAAAAATCACAAGACTATTTCATCTCTACAGGCCTGTTTCATGAGGGGGGGTACCCTCAATCATCAGGAGATTTTAATGGGAGCATTCGCATACCATGGTTTATATAGGGCACAGAGTGGGTGGGTACAGGCTGGCGTAGGGGCGTGGTGATTGGCTCATGTGTTACCTAGGAGGTGTTTCCGTCTATGGCGGCATGCTGTTACAATTTCGCTGCGCTTGTTGAGGGATGACAGGTCTGGACGGTAAATAATAAACAGTTTCTCTTTCAAGCATAGGTTGCATCTTTTATTACCACTATTGTAAGGTGTGCTGGATGCAAGAATTTGCCATGTTATTGAATATTCAACATTATAATCATAATCTAAGGTAATACGCAAGGACATTAACACATCCGACACATATGTAGGATTAACCGAGGGTGAATTCAAAACCAGATGGAACAATCACAAGGCTTCTTTCAGGAACAAAAACCTGCGAAATACCACAGAACTCAGCAAACACATTTGGGACCTCAAAGACAATAATGTTGAATATTCAATAACATGGCAAATTCTTGCATCCAGCACACCTTACAATAGTGGTAATAAAAGATGCAACCTATGCTTGAAAGAGAAACTGTTTATTATTTACCGTCCAGACCTGTCATCCCTCAACAAGCGCAGCGAAATTGTAACAGCATGCCGCCATAGACGGAAACACCTCCTAGGTAACACATGAGCCAATCACCACGCCCCTACGCCAGCCTGTACCCACCCACTCTGTGCCCTATATAAACCATGGTATGCGAATGCTCCCATTAAAATCTCCTGATGTTTGAGGGTACCCCCCCTCATGAAACAGGCCTGTAGAGATGAAATAGTCTTGTGATTTTTTTCCCACACATACATATATATATATATATATATATATATATATATATATATATATATCCATCCATCCATCCATTTTCTACCGCTTATTCCCTTTTGGGGTCGCGGGGGGCGCTGGAGCCTATCTCAGCTACAATCGGGCGGAAGGTGGTGTACACCCTGGACAAGTCGCCACTTCATCGCAGGGCCAACACAGATAGACAGACAACATTCACACTCACATTCACACACTAGGGCCAATTTAGTGTTGCCAATCAACTTATCCCCAGGTGCATGTCTTTGGAAGTGGGAGGAAGCCGGAGTACCCGGAGGGAACCCACGCTGTCACGGGGAGGACATGCAAACTCCACACAGAAAGATCCCGAGCCCGGGATTGAACCCAAGACTACTCAGGACCTTCGTATTGTGAGGCAGATGCACTAACCCCTCTGCCACCGTGAAGCCCATATATATATATATATATATATATATATATATATATATATATATATATATATATATATATATATATATATATATATATATATATATATATATATAAATAAATAAATAAAAGAAATACTTGAATTTCAGTGTTCATTTATTTACACATACACACACATAACACTCATCTACTTATTGTTGAGTTAAGGGTTGAATTGTCCATCCTTGTTCTATTCTCTGTCACTATTTCAGAACACACCCATTATACAAATATACATTATAAAATCAATAAGAAAACGGGAGCTCTAATTTGGGAGTCTGAATTAGGATCAGAAGTTCCTATATAAAGTTAAAAGTTAAAAGTTAAAGTACCAATGATTGTCACACACACACTCTAGGTGTGGCGAGATTATTCTCTGCATTTGACCCATCACCCTTGATCACCCCCTGGGAGGTGAGGGGAGCAGTGGGCAGCAGCGGTTGCCGCGCCCGGGAATCATTTTTGGTGATATAAACATTATGCACTCACGTCGCCTTTTTGTATTGATTACTGCAGCTGTGCACTGGATTCATTCACAAATACAAACTACAACTCACAAACACTTTAGAGTTAGGCTCTACCATCAGAATGTGTACTTAAACTTATAAAGATCACATGGATATTATTCAGTGAGTTGATTCACCAAAACTAACCTGTTATACAGGAGGAAAAAGCACACAGGACGTTTCAATTGTTCACAGACTGGTCGCGCTCATCAGAATGACAAGACACTTCCGGTCTGCAGGTGATAGCATTCAATTGGGAAGAAACGCCCTACTGCCCCCTACTGACCAATGTGAATACTGATAAATGTGTAATGACAGCTCCAAAAACAAATTCAAACCACAAAATAAAATAAATAAATCAACACAAAAATGTGACACATTATGAGTGGGTCACATATGCATGTACAGTAGATGGCAGTATTGTCCTGTTTAAAAGTGTCACAACATTGCTGTTTACGGCAGACGAACTGCTTTACGGTAGATGAAAACTTGACTGCTGTTGTTGTGTGTTGTTACCGCGCTGGGAGGACGTTAATGAAACTGCCTTACAATAAACACACAATCAATCAATCAATGTTTATCTTATATAGTTCTCAATCACAAGTGTCTCAAAGGGCTGCACAAGCCACAACGACATCCTCGGCTCAGATCCCACATCAGGGCAAGGAAAACCTCAACCCAATGGGATGACAATGAGAAACCTTGGAGGGGACCGTAGATGTGGGGACCCCACAACCCCCTGGGCGACCGGTGCAATGGACGTCGAGTGGATCTAGTTAATAGTGTGAGAGTCCAGTCCATAGTGGATCTAACATAATAGTGTGAGAGTCCAGTCCATAGTGGATCTAACATAATAGTGAGAGTCCAGTCCATAGTGGATCTAGCATAATAGTGTGAGAATCCAGTCCATAGTGGATCTAACATAATAGTGTGAGAGTTCAGTCCATAGTGGATCTAACATAATAGTGAGAGTCCAGTCCATAGTGGATCTAACATAATAGTGTGAGAGTCCAGTCCATAGTGGATCTAACATAATGGTGTGAGAGTCCAGTCCATAGTGGATCTAACATTATAGTGAGAGTTTAGTCCATAGTGGATCTAACATAATAGTGAGAGTCCAGTCCATAGTGGATCTAACATCATAGTGTGAGAGTCCAGTCCATAGTGGATCTAACATAATAGTGTGAGAGTCCAGTCCATAGTGGATCTAACATAATAGTGAGAGTCCAGTCCATAGTGGATCTAACATCATAGTGTGAGAGTCCAGTCCATAGTGGATCTAACATAATAGTGAGAGTCCAGTCCATAGTGGATCTAACATAATAGTGAGAGTCCAGTCCATAGTGGATCTAACATAATAGTGTGAGAGTCCAGTTCATAGTGGATCTAACATAATAGTGAGAGTCCAGTCCATAGTGGATCTAACATAATAGTGGGAGTCCAGTCCATAGTTGATCTAACATAATAGTGATAGTCCAGTCCATAGTGGATCTAACATAATAGTGAGAGTCCAGTTCATAGTGGATCCAACATAATAGTGAGAGTCCAGTCCATACTGGATCTAACATAATAGTGAGAGTCCAGTCCATAGTGGGGCCAGCAGGAAACCATCCCGAGCGTAGACAGGTCAGCAGCGCAGAGATGTCCCCAACTGATGCACAGGCGAGCGTTCCACCCCGGGTCCCGACTCTGGACAGCCAGCACTTCATCCATGGCCACCACGAGGGAGAGCGGGGCAATGCAGAAAATAAACGGCAGATCAACTGGTCTAAAAAGGGGGTCTATTTAAAAGCTAGAGTATACAAATGAGTTTTAAGATGGGACTTCAAACGGTAAGCAGATTTTCTCTTGTATTGACAAACTAAGAGTGTTTATGATTTAAATGATCCAGTGTAGAGATTGTGGTTCAGGTCAACATTTCTGTTGTGGTTTTAACAAAAATATGCTTGCAACTGTGCTTGAAAAAAATGACACTTGCGGTTTTCAAATTTGAACAACTGTCGGGGTCTAATGCCGGAGCTCGAATTGAGTAGTTTCTCGTTGCAAAGTCGCTCACAAAACAGATTCATAAAATATACATACGTAAATTCCATTTAATCCAGGAATGATCCTTCAAAAAACAGCATGCTGTGGAGCATCATAGGTGGCGCAGAAACGCTGCATTACCACAACTAGAATAGAGCACCTTTGTGCACTAATAGCATTTGTCAACATAAAAGAAGTCTTATTGAGCGCCGCACTCCCTTTGCTGACACGGTGCCAAATACTTATCCGCTCTCTGGTGAGCATTTAGCAAATTTTTGCCGCAGCTCTTAGGACTCACACATCACACCCGTGATGAAATTACTTTGGTGCAAAACAAACTCAAGGAGAGGACGTGATCATGCTGGCCGCTTTTGCAAATGACCTTCTCAGGCCGATGTCTGTCGGACGTCACCACGTCCAGTCCACCGTGAGACGTCAGCAGAACACCACACCATGGGCAGCACCATAGGCGCTGATCCCCTGGGATCCCGACAAGTTGTTCACTATTTTATTTAAGGACTAAATTGCAATAATAAACATATGTTTCATGTACCCTAAGATTTTGTTTGTTAAACTGAAGCCAATAATGACATTTTTTGTGGTCCTCTATATTTAGAAAAGTACCGACAAGTACCTAAATACTTTTGGTACTGGTACCGGTACAACAATATTGCTATGGTGACAACACTAATACACACACACAGCAAGTACCCACTGGCAGAAATGTAGATTGGCACCAACGGTCATCACGGACTGGACTCTCACACTATTATGTTAGATCCACTATGGACTGGACTCTCTCACTATTATGTTAGATCCACTATGGACTGGACTCTCTCACTATTATGTTAGATCCACTATGGACTGGACTCTCACACTATTATGTTAGATCCACTATGGACTGGACTCTCTCACTATTATGTTAGATCCACTATGGACTGGACTCTCACACTATTATGTTAGATCCACTATGGACTGGACTCTCTCACTATTATGTTAGATCCACTATGGACTGGACTCTCACTATTATGTTAGATCCACTATGGACTGGACTCTCACACTATTATGTTAGATCCACTATGGACTGGACTCTCTCACTATTATGTTAGATCCACTATGGACTGGACTCTCTCACTATTATGTTAGATCCACTATGGACTGGACTCTCACTATTATGTTAGATCCACTATGGACTGGACTCTCTCACTATTATGTTAGATCCACTATGGACTGGACTCTCACTATTATGTTAGATCCACTATGGACTGGACTCTCACTATTATGTTAGATCCACTATGGACTGGACTCTCACTATTATGTTAGATCCACTATGGACTGGACTCTCACTATTATGTTAGATCCACTATGGACTGGACTCTCACACTATTATGTTAGATCCACTATGGACTGGACTCTAACACTATTATGTTAGATCCACTATAGACTGGACTCTCACTATTATGCTAGATCCACTATGGACTGGACTCTCTCACTATTATGTTAGATCCACTATGGACTGGACTCTCTCACTATTATGTTAGATCCACTATGGACTGGACTCTCACTATTATGTTAGATCCACTATGGACTGGACTCTCACTATTATGTTAGATCCACTATGGACTGGACTCTCACTATTATGTTAGATCCACTATGGACTGGACTCTCACACTATTATGTTAGATCTACTATGCACTGGACTCTCACACTATTATGTTAGATCCACTATGGACTGGACTCTCACACTATTATGTTAGATCCACTATAGACTGGACTCTCACTATTATGCTAGATCCACTATGGACTGGACTTTCACACTATTATGTTAGATCCACTATGGACTGGACTCTCACACTATTATGTTAGATCCACTATGGACTGGACTCTCACACTATTATGTTAGATCCACTATGGACTGGACTCTCATACTATTATGTTAGATCCACTATGGACTGGACTCTCACTATTATGTTAGATCCACTATGGACTGGACTCTCACACTATTATGTTAGATCCACTATGGCCTGGACTCTCACTATTATGTTAGATCCACAATGGACTGGACTCTCACTATTATGTTAGATCCACTATGGACTGGACTCTCACTATTATGTTAGATCCACTATGGACTGGACTCTCACACTATTATGTTAGATCCACTATGGACTGGACTCTCACTATTATGTTAGATCCACAATGGACTGGACTCTCACTATTATGTTAGATCCACTATGGACTGGACTCTCACTATTATGTTAGATCCACTATGGACTGGACTCTCACACTATTATGTTAGATCCACTATGGACTGGACTCTCACTATTATGTTAGATCCACAATGGACTGGACTCTCACTATTATGTTAGATCCACTATGGACTGGACTCTCACTATTATGTTAGATCCACTATGGACTGGACTCTCACACTATTATGTTAGATCCACTATGGACTGGACTCTCACTATTATGTTAGATCCACTATGGACTGGACTCTCATACTATTATGTTAGATCCACTGATGTGAAATTTTCACCTCTCTTTACTTGTCTGGTGACCTCAGTTGAAGGACCCGGCGTTATTTCTGCCACTTTTATGATGGAAACATGCGGTGTGTGGTAATGACTTAGTTCACTGATGTCTAATTTCAAGTTTACCTCAGCCGTCATCCTTGAGTAGGTTTGATGGAGTCTATTACAGCGTATGACTTTTTTTTAAAAACATGTGTCTGGTAGTTTTCCAATACAGACAAACAGGAAACATTTACTATGTGAACTTTAGTCTGAACCGGTGATTCTCAAACTATGGTGAGTGTACCACTAGAGGTAAGCGGGGCCCATCTAATGGTACGGCAAAAAAAAAATCACCTGATTAAAATACTGTTTTATTTATTTATATTGCGTGGAGAGGTTGTTAGGTGACCACAGATGAGGCGCTAGCTGTTCAAAGTACCACTCATCTGTGCATCAGTTGGGTACGTCTCCACTCAAGATTATCCCCTGCTGGCCCCACTATGGAGCAGTCCATAGTGGATCTAACATAATAGTGAGAGTCCAGTCCATAGTGGATCTAACATAATAGTGTGAGAGTCCAGTCCATAGTGGATCTAACATAATAGTGTGAGAGTCCAGTCCATAGTGGATCTAACATAATAGTGAGAGTCCAGTCCATAGTGGATCTAACATAATAGTGTGAGAGTCCAGTCCATAGTGGATCTAACATAATAGTGTGAGAGTCCAGTCCATAGTGGATCTAACATAATAGTGAGAGTCCAGTCCATAGTGGATCTAGCATAATATTGTGAGAGTCCAGTCCATAGTGGATCTAGCATAATGTTGTGAGAGTCCAGTCCATAGTGGATCTAACATAATAGTGAGGGTCCAGTCCATGGTGGATCTAACATAATAGTGAAAGTCCAGTCCATAGTGGATCTAGCATAATATTGTGAGAGTCCAGTCCATAGTGGATCTAGCATCATATTGTGAGAGTCCAGTCCATAGTGGATCTAACATAATAGTGAGAGTCCAGTCCATAGTGGATCTAACATAATAGTGTGAGAGTCCAGTCCATAGTGGATCTAACATAATACTGTGAGAGTCCAGTCCATAGTGGATCTAACATAATAGTTTGAGAGTCCAGTCCATAGTGGATCTAACATAATAGTGAGAGTCCAGTCCAAAGTGGATTTAACATAATAGTTTGAGAGTCCAGTCCATAGTGGATCTAACATAATAGTGAGAGTCCAGTCCATAGTGGATCTAACATAATAGTGTGAGAGTCCAGTCCATAGTGGATCTAACATAATAGTGTGAGAGTCCAGTCCATAGTGGATCTAACATAATAGTGTGAGAGTCCAGTCCATAGTGGATCTAACATAATAGTGTGAGAGTCCAGTCCATAGTGGATCTAACATAATAGTGTGAGAGTCCAGTCCATAGTGGATCTAACATAATAGTGTGAGAGTCCAGTCCATAGTGGATCTAACATAATAGTGTGAGAGTCCAGTCCATAGTAGATCTAACATAATAGTGTGAGAGTCCAGTCCATAGTGGATCTAACAAAATATTGTAAGAGTCCAGTCCATAGTGGATCTAACATAATAGTGAGAGTCCAGTCCATAGTGGATCTAACATAATAGTGTGAGAGTCCAGTCCATAGTGGATCTAACATAATAGTGAGAGTCCAGTCCATAGTGGATCTAACATAATAGTGTGAGAGTCCAGTCCATAGTGGATCTAACATAATAGTGTGAGAGTCCAGTCCATAGTGGATCTAACATAATAGTGTGAGAGTCCAGTCCATAGTGGATCTAACATAATAGTGAGAGTCCAGTCCATAGTGGATCTAACATAATAGTGTGAGAGTCCAGTCCATGGTGGATCTAACATAATAGTGTGAGAGTCCAGTCCATAGTGGATCTAACATAATAGTGTGAGAGTCCAGTCCATAGTGGATCCAACATAATAGTGTGAGAGTCCAGTCCATAGTGGATCTAACATAATAGTGTGAGAGTCCAGTCCATAGTGGATCTAACATAATAGTAAGAGTCCAGTCTATAGTGGATCTAACATAATAGTGTGAGAGTCCAGTCCATAGTGGATCTAACATAATAGTGTGAGAGTCCAGTCCATAGTGGATCTAGCATAATATTGTGAGAGTCCAGTCCATAGTGGATCTAGCATAATATTGTGAGAGTCCAGTCCATAGTGGATCTAACATAATAGTGAGAGTCCAGTCCATAGTGGATCTAACATAACAGTGAGAGTCCAGTCCATAGTGGATCTAACATAATAGTGAGAAAGTCCAGTCCATAGTAGATCTAACATAATAGTGAGAGTCCAGTCCATAGTGGATCTAACATAATAGTGAGAGTCCAGTCCATAGTGGATCTAACATAATAGTGTGAGAGTCCAGTCCATAGTGGATCTAACATAATAGTGTGAGAGTCCAGTCCATAGTGGATCTAACATAATAGTGAGAGTCCAGTCTATAGTGGATCTAACATAATAGTGTGAGAGTCCAGTCCATAGTGGATCTAACATAATAGTGTGAGAGTCCAGTCCATAGTGGATCTAGCATAATATTGTGAGAGTCCAGTCCATAGTGGATCTAGCATAATATTGTGAGAGTCCAGTCCATAGTGGATCTAACATAATAGTGAGAGTCCAGTCCATAGTGGATCTAACATAATAGTGAGAGTCCAGTCCATAGTGGATCTAACATAATAGTGAAAGTCCAGTCCATAGTGGATCTAGCATAATATTGTGAGAGTCCAGTCCATAGTGGATCTAACATAATAGTGAGAGTCCAGTCCATAGTGGCTCTAACATAATAGTGTGAGAGTCCAGTCCATAGTGGATCTAACATAATAATGAGAGTCCAGTCCATAGTGGATCTAACATAATAGTGAGAGTCCAGTCCATAGTGGATCTAACATAATAGTGTGAGAGTCCAGTCCATAGTGGATCTAACATAATAGTGTGAGAGTCCAGTCCATAGTGGATCTAACATAATAGTGAGAGTCCAGTCCATAGTGGATCTAACATAATAGTGAGAGTCCAGTCCATAGTGGATCTAACATAATAGTGTGAGAGTCCAGTCCATAGTGGATCTAACATAATAGTGTGAGAGTCCAGTCCATAGTAGATCTAACATAATAGTGTGAGAGTCCAGTCCATAGTGGATCTAACAAAATATTGTAAGAGTCCAGTCCATAGTGGATCTAACATAATAGTGAGAGTCCAGTCCATAGTGGATCTAACATAATAGTGTGAGAGTCCAGTCCATAGTGGATCTAACATAATAGTGAGAGTCCAGTCCATAGTGGATCTAACATAATAGTGTGAGAGTCCAGTCCATAGTGGATCTAACATAATAGTGTGAGAGTCCAGTCCATAGTGGATCTAACATAATAGTGTGAGAGTCCAGTCCATAGTGGATCTAACATAATAGTGAGAGTCCAGTCCATAGTGGATCTAACATAATAGTGTGAGAGTCCAGTCCATGGTGGATCTAACATAATAGTGTGAGAGTCCAGTCCATAGTGGATCTAACATAATAGTGTGAGAGTCCAGTCCATAGTGGATCCAACATAATAGTGTGAGAGTCCAGTCCATAGTGGATCTAACATAATAGTGTGAGAGTCCAGTCCATAGTGGATCTAACATAATAGTAAGAGTCCAGTCTATAGTGGATCTAACATAATAGTGTGAGAGTCCAGTCCATAGTGGATCTAACATAATAGTGTGAGAGTCCAGTCCATAGTGGATCTAGCATAATATTGTGAGAGTCCAGTCCATAGTGGATCTAGCATAATATTGTGAGAGTCCAGTCCATAGTGGATCTAACATAATAGTGAGAGTCCAGTCCATAGTGGATCTAACATAACAGTGAGAGTCCAGTCCATAGTGGATCTAACATAATAGTGAGAAAGTCCAGTCCATAGTAGATCTAACATAATAGTGAGAGTCCAGTCCATAGTGGATCTAACATAATAGTGAGAGTCCAGTCCATAGTGGATCTAACATAATAGTGTGAGAGTCCAGTCCATAGTGGATCTAACATAATAGTGTGAGAGTCCAGTCCATAGTGGATCTAACATAATAGTGAGAGTCCAGTCTATAGTGGATCTAACATAATAGTGTGAGAGTCCAGTCCATAGTGGATCTAACATAATAGTGTGAGAGTCCAGTCCATAGTGGATCTAGCATAATATTGTGAGAGTCCAGTCCATAGTGGATCTAGCATAATATTGTGAGAGTCCAGTCCATAGTGGATCTAACATAATAGTGAGAGTCCAGTCCATAGTGGATCTAACATAATAGTGAGAGTCCAGTCCATAGTGGATCTAACATAATAGTGAAAGTCCAGTCCATAGTGGATCTAGCATAATATTGTGAGAGTCCAGTCCATAGTGGATCTAACATAATAGTGAGAGTCCAGTCCATAGTGGCTCTAACATAATAGTGTGAGAGTCCAGTCCATAGTGGATCTAACATAATAATGAGAGTCCAGTCCATAGTGGATCTAACATAATAGTGAGAGTCCAGTCCATAGTGGATCTAACATAATAGTGTGAGAGTCCAGTCCATAGTGGATCTAACATAATAGTGTGAGAGTCCAGTCCATAGTGGATCTAACATAATAGTGAGAGTCCAGTCCATAGTGGATCTAACATAATAGTGAGAGTCCAGTCCATAGTGGATCTAACATAATAGTGTGAGAGTCCAGTCCATAGTGGATCTAACATAATAGTGAGAGTCCAGTCCATAGTGGATCTAACATAATAGTGAGAGTCCAGTCCATAGTGGATCTAACATAATAGTGAGAGTCCAGTCCATAGTGGATCTAACATAATAGTGAGAGTCCAGTCCATAGTGGATCTAACATAATAGTGTGAGAGTCCAGTCCATAGTGGATCTAACATAATAGTGAGAGTCCAGTCCATAGTGGATTTAACATAATAGTGTGAGAGTCCAGTCCATAGTGGATCTAACACCCCCAAGGGAGAGGGGGGCAGAGGAGAAAAGAAAATAAACGGCAGATCAACTGGTCTAAAAAGGAGGTCTATTTAAAGGCTCGAGTATACAAATGAGTTTTAAGATGGGACTCAAATGTATCGGGGCTGATACCGAAATTCCTTCCCCCGCCCACCCCTGCTCGACACAGCCACCATCAGCTTTCAACCAGGTGAGACCGAGATGGTAATCTCATCCGTCTTCTCATCCATGGAATGAGAGTATGAAAGCTGGATTACGCCGGCTAACATGCGCACAGTTTGGGATTTATTCAGAGGTAAATTGGGATTGAAGGAAAAAAAGCACTCAGACCCGTTAATCCCTGCGCTTTATCACCATGTGTGTGTGTGGTAAACATTCAAAATGGCAGCTGGCAAACCAAGGCTGAGAAAAGAAATGATGTGGACTATTTTGCAATATATTGTGAAAACAAACTATTTGTTTTTTTTCTGATGTTCGGCTCATAGAAATGCTCACGGAGCAGAATGGAGATGTCAAAGGTCAGAGTTGTTACAGGATGAGTTTCTTGGTCAGAAAGCCCCACCCCCACCTCTTCTTGTAGTTTATCCTCCAGATTGCAAGCCGTCCTCATGGCCCCGGGGCTACTCCCTGACGCTCCGGACCGCGGGATCCGAGATACTGATTCCCATTGAACTCATCCCAAAGATTCAAGCTGGCAACGTTCCAACGGGCCATGCGGCTCGCCTGGCCCGCAGCCCACCGCCCGCTTGCTGCAGCTAACAGGTATCGACAGAGCTGATGGGGCAAATCATCATCTAAGAGGGGTTTTTTAGTCTCGCATCGCTCGTTTCAACTCCCAAGGCGCTGAAATTTCTGGCCGGACCGCCGCCAATGCAGAGATTCCAGCACCTGAAGGGATTGTGAAATGTCTCACACAAGACAAAGTAACCTCCACGTAACATAATAAAGCCCCCGACCACCTTCGCCTGACAAGCCCGCTAAGAAGAAAGCAACACGGTCTAACTGGCAGTGAAGGCAATTGGTCGCTGGAGCCCCCTCTTTACTGCTGCACCGTCCACATTTCCCATAAGGCAGGCGCTTTGGTGTAATTCATCACCGGGGCCCCGCTCGGCAAAACCGCTCATTCTCGCGGTGAAATATGAGCCGACGTGAGGTATTTTCGCACGCCGGCTGCGCTGAATGAGGGGTCTATTTTGGCACGCTCCCACCAGAGCATCCTTCTTGTGCAACATGCCGCTGATGGAGCCGCGGACAATAAACATCGGCTTGCAAACGACCGGCTTTGATTTCCCTCACAATACCGGACAAGGTGCGACTCTCGTGCGGGTTTGAAACAAGCTCTTCGTGCAAATAGTGGATTAACCCTTGTGCAACGTTCATATTGTTGTTACTCAGCCAGCGTTTGTGGGTCTGATGGACCCGTTGCATTTTGTGGACTGGACTCTCACTATTATGTTAGATCCACTATGGACTGGACTCTCACTATTAACTAGATCCACTAAGGACTGGACTCTCACTATTATGTTGGATCCACTATGGACTGGACTCTCACTATTATGTTAGATCCACTATGGACTGGACTCTCACTATTAACTAGATCCACTATGGACTGGACTCTCACTATTATGTTAGATCCACTATGGACTGGACTCTCACTATTATGTTAGATCCACTATGGACTGAACTCTCACAATATTATGCTAGATCCACTATAGACTGGACTCTCACTATTATGTTAGATCCACTATGGACTGGACTCTCACTATTATGTTAGATCCACTATGGACTGGACTCTCACTATTATGTTAGATCCACTATGGACTGGACTCTCACTATTATGTTAGATCCACTATGGACTGGACTCTCACACTATTATGTTAGATCCACTATGGACTGGACTCTCACTATTATGTTAGATCCACTATGGACTGAACTCTCACAATATTATGCTAGATCCACTATAGACCGGACTCTCACTATTATGTTAGATCCACTATGGACTGGACTCTCACATTATTATGTTCGATCCACTATGGACTGGACTCTCACTATTATGTTAGATCCACTATGGACTGGACTCTCACTATTATGTTAGATCCACTATGGACTGGACTCTCACTATTATGTTAGATCCACTATGGACTGAACTCTCACAATATTATGCTAGATCCACTATAGACTGGACTCTCACTATTATGTTAGATCCACTATGGACTGGACTCTCACACTATTATGTTAGATCCACTGTGGACTGGACTCTCACACTATTATGTTGGATCCACTATGGACTGGACACTCACACTATTATGTTGGATCCACTATGGACTGGACTCTCACACTATTATGTTAGATCCACTATGGACTGGACTCTCACTATTATGTTAGATCCACTATGGACTGGACTCTCACTATTATGTTAGATCCACTATGGACTGGACTCTCACTATTATGTTAGATCCACTATGGACTGGACTCTCACACTATTATGTTAGATCCACTATGGACTGGACTCTCACTATTATGTTAGATCCACTATGGACTGGACTCTCACACTATTATGTTAGATCCACTGTGGACTGGACTCTCACACTATTATGTTAGATCCACTGTGGACTGGACTCTCACACTATTATGTTGGATCCACTATGGACTGGACTCTCACACTATTATGTTAGATCCACTATGGACTGGACTCTCACTATTATGTTAGATCCACTATGGACTGGACTCTCACTATTATGTTAGATCCACTATGGACTGGACTCTCACTATTATGTTAGATCCACTATGGACTGGACTCTCACACTATTATGTTAGATCCACTATGGACTGGACTCTCACTATTATGTTAGATCCACTATGGACTGAACTCTCACAATATTATGCTAGATCCACTATAGACCGGACTCTCACTATTATGTTAGATCCACTATGGACTGGACTCTCACATTATTATGTTAGATCCACTATGGACTGGACTCTCACTATTATGTTAGATCCACTATGGACTGGACTCTCACTATTATGTTAGATCCACTATGGACTGGACTCTCACTATTATGTTAGATCCACTATGGACTGAACTCTCACAATATTATGCTAGATCCACTATAGACTGGACTCTCACTATTATGTTAGATCCACTATGGACTGGACTCTCACACTATTATGTTAGATCCACTGTGGACTGGACTCTCACACTATTATGTTGGATCCACTATGGACTGGACACTCACTATAATGTTAGATCCACTATGGACTGGACTCTCACTATTATGTTGGATCCACTATGGACTGAACTCTCACAATATTATGCTAGATCCACTATAGGCTGGACTCTCACTATTATGTTAGATCCACTATGGACTGGACTCTCACACTATTATGTTAGATCCACTATGGACTGGACTCTCACTATTATGTTAGATCCACTATGGACTGGACTCTCACACTATTATGTTAGATCCACTATGGACCCAGCGTTTGTGGGTCTGATGGACCCGTTGCATTTTGTGGCTTTTAATGCCTCACAATCAAACACTTTTATGTTAAAATACTGAATCTTTACCTGTTACCGTTTTTTTCTTCTTTTTTTTCTGTCTTTCCTCTGGTGAGGGCAATCGCATTTTTTTCTCCTCCCGTCTTTGCCTTGCTTGCTCTCTTTTGCCTTGTCTTGTCTAAAATATTTTCGATGAGGAAAAGAGGTTCTGGGGAGCCTGGCTGCCCTGATGGAACCATTGCTGCGGGGTACGTGAGAGATTCCTGGGACAAATGGAGAATCATGTGCCACTCAGTCCTTTCCATCGAGGACGTGGAAGACATCTACTTATTTGGAACCATGATCGCAGGGCACTTGCTGATTGGGCTTGGCATTGCTCTGGTGAATCGTAAAATTCGTAAGACGATGGCAGCCACTCAAGGAGCCCAAAGGCTGTTCGTTGCAATGGACGGATTGGGCCGGGCTGTAGGAACACAAGTCTGGGGCTATTTCTGAACTGAATCGCAAGATGGATCACATCATGGAGAAGCTTGCTGTAAAGGAAAGATTGGATATGAGAGCAGCCAGCATGGACGAATATAACTGCTCGAGAAAAATATGAAATCCTTATCTACGATTTGACTCCCCCGAATGGCCTTGAGGACAAGAACAGGCTGTTCTGTAATCACCCCCTGAGGAATTTCAAAGATGGACGCATTTGACCTCCCTCCCTCCTCAAAGACACCTGCAAGTCGAACTTTGTTTGCATTGCATGAAAAACGACCCTGGGATTATGAACACAACTCCACTACACCCAAAGACAATGGGCATATACACAAACAAACTCCCCACCCCCACCCCACGCCTTCACCATCGCTTAATTCTCCTTCGGGGTGATGGACGGCTGAGTAGCGCTTTATAGCAGCAGGCCGGCCTCCAGAGCCCCAACCCCCCCTCTGTTGCGAGTTGTTGTGATTATATGTAACATGTTTATGTGTGCTATGGCAAATTAGTTTTTTTTCCCTTGGACTCAGTCTGGACCCCCTCCTGAGGGTCCAGCCTTTGACTGACATTTTTTACATCTTCCCCCCCTTTCCCAATATCACCTTTTTCCCACCTTTTTTAAGGAGCGCTGTAGGCTGACCCGTTGGCGGTCCCGTCTTGTCCCCTTGTAACGTTTATCTGCTCTTAGTGGGACTGTGCCGAAAATGTAGTTTCAGTTGTTATGTGTCTTGTACGTGTTAAAGATAGACAATAAATAAAGCATCCTGAATCCTGAATCCTGAATCCTGACCTTATCCCAATAAACATCTGTTCAGTATTTCAACATAAAAGTGTTTGATTGTGAGGCATTAAAAGCCACAAAATACAACGGGTCCATCAGACCCACAAACGCTGGCTGAGTAACAACAATATGAACGTTGCACGGAAAATGTATCTGCCAGTTTCTGCATCCCACAGGGATTCTTCTTTTGTGTTTCTGCACCTGCGGTTCCCACACAAGGTTGCAACATTGTTTGTCAACACTGTCTGCTCTCATTTTCTCGCACATTTGACCCTCTGATGTTCTGTGTACCTACACTCTGTCCTCCTCCTGTCTAGGCCTGTTGTGTCTGTGTGTGTGTGTGTGTGTGTGTGTGTGTGTGTGTGTGTGTGTGTGTGGTACACAGAACATCAATTTCCACACTTCTATTAGCCCCGGGGTCCAGTGGACCCGGACATCTTATATGTAATATAAATGTGTAGGGGGGGTGTATGGTGTGTGGTCATTAAATATGTATTCTGATATATGTTCTTCACAGAAAATGAGCCAAAGTCAGTGAGTCTCAGTTTGAAAAAAATATTAATTGTATCATTTTTCTTTTAATAAAAAAAACTCTGGATTGGCAGACCGGGGTGGTGGTTCCTCTCTTTAAGAAGGGGAACCGGAGGGTGTGTTCTAACTATCGTGGGATCACACTCCTCAGCTTTCCCGGTAAGGTCTATTCAGGTGTACTGGAGAGGAGGCTACGCCGGATAGTCGAACCTCGGATTCAGGAGGAACAGTGTGGTTTTCGTCCTGGTCGTGGAACTGTGGACCAGCTCTATACTCTCGGCAGGGTCCTTGAGGGTGCATGGGAGATTGCCCAACCAGTCTACATGTGTTTTGTGGACTTGGAGAAGGCATTCGACCGTGTCCCTCGGGAAGTCCTGTGGGGAGTGCTCAGAGAGTATGGGGTTTCGGACTGTCTGGTTGTGGCAGTCCGCTCCCTGTATGATCAGTGCCAGAGCTTGGTCCGCATTGCCGGCAGTAAGTCGGACACGTTTCCAGTGAGTGTTGGACTCCGCCAAGGCTGCCCTTTGTCACCGATTCTGTTCATAACTTTTATGGACAGAAATTCTAGGCGCAGTCAAGGCGTTGAGGGGATCTGGTTTGGTGGCTGCAGGATTAGGTCTCTGCTTTTTGCAGATGATGTGGTCCTGATGGCTTCATCTGGCCAGGATCTTCAACTCTCACTGGATCGGTTCGCAGCCGAGTGTGAAGCGACTGGGATGAGAATCAGCACCTCCAAGTCCGAGTCCATGGTTCTCGCCCGGAAAAGGGTGGAGTGCCATCTCCGGGTTGGGGAGGAGATCTTGCCCCAAGTGGAGGAGTTCAAGTACCTCGGAGTCTTGTTCACGAGTGAGGGAAGAGTGGATCGTGAGATCGACAGGCGGATCGGTGCGGCATCTTCAGTAATGCGGACGCTGTATCGATTCGTTGTGGTGAACAAGGAGCTGAGCCGGAGGGCAAAGCTCTCGATTTACCGGTCGATCTACATTCCCATCCTCACCTATGGTCATGAGCTTTGGGTCATGACCGAAAGGACAAGATCACGGGTACAAGCGGCCGAAATGAGTTTCCTCCGCCGGGTGGCGGGGCTCTCCCTTAGAGATAGGGTGAGAAGCTGTGCCATCCGGGAGGAGCTCAAAGTAAAGCCGCTGCTCTTCCACATCGAGTGGAGCCAGATGAGGTGGTTCGGGCATCTGGTCAGGATGCCACTCGAACGCCTCCCTAGGGAGGTGTTTAGGGCACGTCCGACCGGTAGGAGGCCACGGGGAAGACCCAGGACACGTTGGGAAGACTATATCTCCCGGCTGGCCTGGGAACTCCTCGGGGTCCCACAGGAAGAGCTGGACGAAGTGGCTGGGGAGAGGGAAGTCTGGGCTTCCCTGCTTAGGCTGCTGCCCCCGCGACCCGACCTCGGATAAGCGGAAGAAGATGGATGGATGGATGGATTTTTCTTTTAATAAAAAAATGAAAACGGGTCCCACAAGGGTTAAAGCATCATGCATTATGCACATTTTTACATGGGGCATCCCCTCCAATGCTACGCGTGACCCGCCCGACTCCTCCTAAGGATTTAAGCATCTGATCGGACTCCTCGGCGTCAGCGGCCTCTTCTTCTCCGAGTACATTTTCCTCTCGACACTGTGAAGTTTGAAGGGGTGGGGGGTGGGTGGGAGGAGGATACGGTAGTGGTGGGGGGTCGGTGTATAAAAGAGGACCGTTTAATTCACAGTAAACAACTAAAGCACTTCAAGCCTTTAAATCCTGACAGGAAGAGGGAGGGAAAGTCAGCTAAAAAGAAATGTGATGATGTCGGGGGTTGGCGGGGGGGCAAGGAAGAGTATCTTCCCCAGTGGGAGATGACAAATACCATATGTCTTGTACTAATCCTCGCCGGGTTCTCGGCAGGCCCACATCCGACTGCGACCTCTGCAAGCCCCCTTGGACTCGGCGACAATTACAGGCGTAGGTGTCGTTAAGGATCAAATACCAATGACAGAACGAGAGTTCCAAATGTCGAAGCTTATGATTGTTTTTATCAATTACATCTACCACTGATCTACATTTCTGCCAGTGGGTGCTCGGTTTGTGTGTATTAGTGTCATCCCCATACCAATATTTTGGTACCGGTACCGCATACTTGCCAACTTTCAGACCTCCGATTTCGGGAGGTGGGGGGTGGGGGCGTGGTCGGGGCGGGGCAGGGCGTGGTTAAGAGGGGAGGAGTATATTGACAGCTAGAATTCACCAAATCAAGTATTTCATACACATATATATATATATATAGATATCTACATACTGAAAATATGCAAACAAAACTGTGTTTAGGTCATTGATACTTCAAACTTGCATAAATAAATATTAAGGAATATAACATAACTTGGCTTCTGAGAGTTTCAAAATGTAATGAATACAATGCTAAAGTTGTTGATAAACAAGCAATTATATTGATAATTAAATATGGTCATTTTAAATGAATTATTATGATAATTTAAAATCAATTATATCATTTATTTATTATTTATAATTATTTCAAATATGTTTATTTTAATGTATAATTTAATGTATAATTATATGGCTGGATGTAATAAGGAGTCACAAAAAAATACAAATAAAAATACAATTAATTTTGATGTTTTTAGCAAAATATAGTAAAAATGTATTTACCGTATTTTCCGCACTATTAGCCGCACCTAAAAACCACAAATTTACTCAAAAGCTGACAGTGCGGCTTATAACCCGGTGCGCTTGATATATGGATTAATATTAAGATTCATTTTCATAAAGTTTCGGTCTCGCAACTACGGTAAACAGCCGCCATCTTTTTTCCCCGTAGAAGAGGAAGTGCTTCTTCTTCTACGCAAGCAACCGCCAAGGTAAGCACCCGCCCCCATAGAACAGGAAGCGCTTCTTCTTCTACTGTAAGCAACCACCCGCCCGCGTAGAAGAAGAAGAAGCGCGCGGATATTACGTTTCATTTCCTTTGTGTGTTTACATCTGTAAAGACCACAAAATGGCTCCTACTAAGCGACAGGTTTCCGGTTCATGAAAAGACGCAATCTCTCCATCCGCACACGGACTACTATTTCACAGCAACTGCCTAAAGACTTTCAAGAAAAGCTGGCTACTTTCCGTGCATATTGTAAAAACAAGATAGCTGAAAAAAAGATCCGGCCAGAGAACATTATCAACATGGACGAGGTTCCACTGACTTTTGATATTCCTGTGAAGCGCACTGTGGATACAACGGGAGCACGTACGGTGAATATTCGCACCACAGGGAATGAGAAGTCATCCTTCACTGTGGTTCTAGCTTGCCATGCTAATGGCCAGAAACTTCCACCCATGGTGATATTCAAAAGGAAGACCTTGCCAAAAGAGACCTTTCCAGCCGGCGTCATCATAAAAGCTAACTCGAAGGGATGGATGGATGAAGAAAAGATGAGCGAGTGGTTAAGGTAAGTTTAAGTTTACGCGAAGAGGCCGGGTGGCTTTTTTCACGCAGCTCCGTCCATGTTGATATACGACTCCATGCGCGCCCACATCACGCTGGTTTTTAATATATTATTAAAGTTTGACTGACCTATCTGACTGTTTTTTTGACATTCCTTTAGCGCAGTTAGATGCGGCTTATAACACGGGGCGGCTTATAGGTGGACAAAGTTTTGAAATATGCCGTTCATTGAAGGCGCGGCTTATAACCCAGGGCGCCTTATGGTGCGGAAAATACGGTTTTTTTTTTTTTTTAATTAATAAATATATTTATTTTTAAGTACGATAAACATAATAATACAATTTATCTCTAGTCTGGATGATTTAGTTCTTGTCACCCTGTTGTCCTCCCGTCATGAAAAAAGGCTGTCCTCACTCAGGTCCGCATGGAGCTGGAGGGGGCGTGGCTTCCAGCTCCGGCTGAAAAATCGGGATATTTTCGGGAGAATATTTGTCCCGGGAGGTTTTCAGGAGAGGCGGCTGAATTCCGGGAGTCTCCCGGAAAATTCGGGAGAGTTGGCAAGTATGCGTTACCGGCACCAAAAGTATTTTGGTATTTTTCTAAATAAAGGGTACCACAACAATTTTCATTATTGGCATTATTTTAACCAAAAATCTTAGGGTACATCAAACATATGTTTATTATTGCAATTTAGTCCTTAAATAAAATAGTCAACATACAAGCTGGGCAAATATTTTGACTCGGGGGGCCACATTGAGAGATAACAATGTGTCTGGGGGGCCAAGGTCTATGTGTATGGACCGTAGTCTTCTCCCCTCAGGCAGGAGACTACAGTCCATCCAGACCCACACCTCCCGCCACCTGAACAGTTTTTCCCCTCGGCCATCAGACACATGAACAATAACAAGATCTAATAGCTCAGTTACAGCTCATTTTATTACCTATTCTGTGTTTTATGTGTTTTATGTTGCACCATTGCACCAAGAACAATTCCTAGTTTGTGAACCCGTTCTCAAACAATGGCAATATAAACTATTCTGATTCTGGTACTACTTAAAAGCCAAATGCTTTTTTTGTGTCTTTTAACTTAAGTTTACATTAAATTTTTAATGTTGTTACGTTACAAAATATTTGTATATGTCAAGACTTGGACTATGACATGGTTTGTTCTCCCGTGGTGCAAATGAACATTTGGACCAGACATGGCGTGAAGGTGAAGACATTATTTATTTTACACTAACAAAAGAACAAAAAAGCGCGCTCAGGGCGGATGTACAAACTTGACTAACGAAAAGAAAAGACTTGCACGGGGGCAAAAAACTATGAACAACAAAAAACACTAACTGTGGCAATAATAAACAAACTTACTTGGCATGGACATGAAGTGCGCAGAGATGGACAGAGTGTGACAGGGGGCATAAATGCGGGGATGTCGTCAGGACGAACAACAGAAAATGAATGAACTTAAATACTATGGACATGATTAGTGAAAGCAGGTGCGTGACTCAAAACGTGAAACAGGTGCGTGACGTGACAGGTGAAAACTAATGGGTTGCTATGGTGACAATCAAGAGTGCACAATGAGTCCAAACGTGGAACAGGTGAAACTAATGGGGTAATCATGGAAACAAGACAAGGGAGTGAAAAGACAGAAACTAAAGAGTCCTATAACTAAACAAAACATGATTACACAGACATGACAGTATACATTTATATTGCTCTGCATAATCACTGTAATCTATTGAGTTCAGATACTTGTCAAATGTTCTAAAATACTGTATACAGCGTTTTTATTCTCCGATCACAAAATATATAAATATATATATAATATAATATACACATATTTGACGTTAACGATGTTATCAAACGTAATAGCGAATAAAATAAAATGAAAAATAACATCTCAGTTACTAGTTGGAAGAAGTAATTTGTAACTATAACAAAGTACTCTTTTTTTTTTAACACTCTAAGGTCCCAACATTGATTTGACATTAATATTATGTATTAAGTATTTTTATTAGAGTTTTTCTGTGTGGAAGACTCTTGTCTCTGGGTTCTTTGGACCACCAAGCACCGACATGACAGGCTCTTCCAGGTTTACAATAGTGTTTATTTTGCAATAAATCTTCCTTATTGGGATTTTCATCAATTATATAAAGCATATAACATGATGCATCACACATGCATGCATACAACATGATGCATCACACATGCATGCATACAACATGATACATCACACATGCATGCATACAACATGATGCATCACACATGCATGCATACAACATGATACATCACACATGCATGCATACAACATGATGCATCACACATGCATGCATACAACATGAAATGGTTTCATTCACTTTTTCAATTTCTATTCCGTCTCTTTGTATTTGTGTTTGACTTTCTCTTCTACTGTTACCAAATAGCATTATTTTACTTTTACTGAGATTCAAAGATAGTCTGTTTTTGTCAAGCCATCTTTTTAATTTGTTAATTTCTTCTGTTATTGTCAAGACGAGGAGTTTTTCGCAGCTTACTGCGAGATTTGTTCTCCCGGGATGCAAACGGACTAGACCAGACAAGGCTTGAAGGTAGGAACATTATTTAATCTCTCTAAAACTGTCAGAGTTTGTTGGTGACGAACCCCAAGATGCAGAGACGGCAGGCATTGAACAGGAAAACATGATTTAAATTAACACTATAGCAAAAAAAAAAAAAAAAAAAAAGTTAAAAATATTTAAAACATTTAAAAAATTTTAAAACAAATTAATTTTTTTTTTTTAATTAAAAAATAAATAAAAATGTTTTTAAATTTTTTTAAAATTTTAAAATTTTTACAAAAATTAAAAAAAAAAATTAAAAAACTTAAAAACATTTTTAAAATTAAACATGATTTTCAAGGTAAAACAAAATTTTCAAGGTAAATTTTTTTTTTCAAGGAACATTTTTTTTTTCAAGGTAAAAAATGATTTTCAAGGTAAAAAAAAAATTTCAAGGTAAATTTTTTTTTTCAAGGTTAAAAATGATTTTCAAGGTAAACAAACGATTTTCAAGGTAAAAAAAATTTTTCAAGGTAACATTTTTTTTTCAAGGTTAAAAATTATTTTCAAGGTAAACATGATTTTCAAGGTTAAAAATGATTTTCAAGATAAAAAATTATTTTCAAGGTAAAAAAAAAATGTCAAGGTAAAATCTTTTTTTCCAAGGTTAAAAATGATTTTCAAGGTAAACAAATGATTTTCAAGGTAAAAAAATTTTTCAAGGTCAATTTTTTTTTTCAAGTTTAAAAATGATTTTCAAGGTAAACAAATGATTTTCAAGGTAAAAAAAGATTTTCAAGGTAAAACATTTTTTTCAAGGTTAAAAATGATTTTCAAGGTAAAAATGATTTTCAAAGTAAAAAAACATTTTCAAGGTAAACAATTTTTTTTAAGGTATTTTTTTTTTTTCTAGTTAAAAACATTTTTTCAAGGTTAAAAATGATTTTCAAGGTAAACAAATGATTTTCAAGGTAAAAAAAATGTTCAAGGTAAATATTTTTTTTCAAGATTAAAAATGATTTTCAAGGTAAACAAATGATTTTCAAGGTAAAAAAAGATTTTCAAGGTAAAAATGTTTTTTCAAGGTTAAAAATGATTTTCAAGGTAAACAAATGATTTTCAAGGTAAAAAAAATTTTCAAGGTAACATTTCTTTTTCAAGGTAAAATTTTTTTTTCAAGGTAAAACATTTTTTTCAAGGTAAAACATTTTTTTCAAGGTAAAAAATGATTTTCAAATTTTTTTAATTTTTAAAAAATGTTTTTAAATGTTTTTATTTTTTATTTGTTTTTAATTTGGTAATTTTTTTAATTTTTTTTAAAAAATTTTTTAATTTTTTAAAACAACTTAAAACAATTTTAAAGCTAGCTTCTGTGTGTTCTCTCCTGAACAACACACTGTTGTATCATCCGCAAATAATACTAACTTTAAACCTTTTGTAACTTTAAGTTAAAGTACCAATGATTGTCACACACACACACTAGGTGTGGTGAAATGTGTCCTCTGCATTTGACCAATCCCCTTGTTCACCCCCTGGGAGGTGAGGGGAGCAGTGGGCAGCAGCGGTGCCGCGCCCGGGAATCATTTTTGGTGATTTAACCCCCAATTCCAACCCTTGATGCTGAGTGCCAAGCAGGGAGGTAACGGGTGCCATTTTTATAGTCTTTGGTATGACTCGGCCGGGGTTTGAACTCACGACCTACCCATCTCAGGGCGGACACTCAACCCACTAGGCCACTGAGTAGACAAATGTCATTTATATAGAGATTGAACAACTTTGATCCTGGTATTGATCCCTGAGGTACATACGAGGATGTCATGCAGATGCCGTACTGCTACACCCCGACTGTAATATAAACTGTGTGTGTATATTTATATATGCATGTCTTAAGGCAAAGCCCAATGTGTTATCCGCATATATTACTATTCAACCACTCCACTTCGGTGTTTATGGACGGCTAAAGACATGCAGAGTGAGGTAAAAAATGGAAATAAATCCCCATGGGTTACATTGGAAAGGCATGCCCAACCTCGTTTGTCATGGCTAAAGTTAAGAGGCTAATTTTCAAAATCAAGAATGCAGTCAATTTGGCACGATGCCTGGAGGGGGGCGGGTTCAAAAGGTAAGGCATGGCAGTGGCGGGGTGCCGGTGGGAGAGTTAATTTCACACACCTTATTTAGCACCATGCATCATCCAGGTCGCCTCGGAGTGACGGTTGGATTGGAATTAGACCGACGGCGTGTGGAATTTATAATGCCGCAATGGTATGTTTTTTTTTGATGAGAGTGAAGAGAAAACAAGAGGTAGGGAAATTATGGAAATTTATATATTTATTTTAAATAAAAAGTCAGTTTGGTTAATGCATCCTGCACTGCAAAAAGTCAGTGTTCAAAAACAAGAAAAAAAAAATACAAAAATGAGGGGTATTTTATTTGAACTAAGCAAAATTATCTGCCAATACAACAAGAAAATTTGTCTTGTCAAGACTTTCCAAAACAAGTAAAATTAGCTAACCTCAATGAACCCAAAAATACCTTAAAATAAGTATATTCTCACTAATAACAAGTGCACTTTTCTTGGTAGAAAAAAAAGAAACCTTTTTGCTCAATATGTTGAAAAATATTCTTAAATGAATTAAATGCTAGTGCCATTATCTTGACATAATGATATTACATTTCTTGAAACCAGCAAACTTATACTAAAAACTCATTTATTGTTCTTAATGGAAAGGCAACAAGGCAAGCGCTTGTTACTCTCGGGGTCTCCTAGCCGCTCAGGCAAATCATATTGTCTAAAAATGCATTTTTCCATGGATAACATGACATCATCACGCCAAGTGCGTGCTCTTTCAGTCAATTAGTGCGCATATATACAGCCCGGCCCCCGGCCAACAATTTTAATTGTAATTTTGAATAATTCATTAACTATTTCTGTTCAGAATTTTTTAAATGTCACATGTTAAATGTTTAAATATTAACTGTCCGTTTACTGTACTGTGCCAACTGTACTACTATATGAGTACCTATTTTCTATTGTTTCATTGAAAATAAAACAGCAAAGTCCATTTGGCTGTCATCTGTTTTAATTATGAGACACAATTGTGTCAAAGTCATGATTTTTTTTTTTTCATGCTTGAAATAAGAAATTATTACTTTAAAAAAAGTAGTTTTATACTTGTGAGCAGGGGCGCCGAAAAGGGGGGTAAAGGAGACGGATTCTAGGGGCCCATGATGGAGGGGGGCCCAGAGAGGCCCCTAATGATGATGAAATTATAATACAGAAAAAATAATGACACTGTGTTGGGGGGCCTGTAAAGATTCTTTAGCGGCGCCCCTGCTTGTGAGCAGAGGTGGGTAGAGTAGCCAGAAATTGTACTCAAGTAAGAGTACTGTTACTTTAATGAATGCACAAACTCACCTTTGTGCATTCATGCACAACGTTAAAAGTTTGGTGGACAAAATGAGACAGAAAAAGAAGTGGCATAAAACACGTCCTAGAAAGTTATACGTGTAAACAAACTACGGTGAGTTCAAGGACCGCCAAAATTAGTGGGACAAAACGGCGCTCGCCAAATACTCGAATCAGTGAAGCATGTTTAATACAAACAGTGTGCTTTATAACAATTGGGGAGGTTTGTGTCATGTTTGTCCTCCTTCAGAAACCATATTAACACAAAAAATGTATTTTTTTTCCCCTCATCTTTTTTCATACATTTTTGAAAAAGCTCCAGAGAGCCACTAGGGCGGCGCTAAAGAGCCGCATGTGGCTCTAGAGCCGCGGGTTGCCGACCCCCGGTCTAGTCTCTTACGTGAATGAGATAAATAATATTATTTGATATTTTACGCTAATGTGTTAATCATTTCGCACATAAGTCGCTCCTGAGTATAAGTCGCACCCCCCGGCCAAACTATGAAAAAAACTGCGATTTATAGTCCGGAAAAATATGGTAAGCAAATATCACCCTTATTTGAGATATTTAATCTTACTTAGATTTCAGTTTTTTCAGTGTTTGAGTTTGAGTTTATTTCGAACATGCAATCATACAACATGATACATCACAATCTCCAGTTTCTCTTTTCAACATGTTCGAAAAGGAGTAGGAAGAAGCAGAGCTTATTTAATCCTACCCCTTTTCTTTTACATAACAGTTGCTAAAACTTTTGTTCACTTCCTGTTCTCAATTTATTCACAATATACTCCATAAGTAATCACAATAAAAATAAGTAAATAAATAATAATTGGTGAAGTAAGTTACATTTCATATGTTGAGATGAGTAAGATTAGTTTGTGAGTGAAAGAATGAAAGAATGGATGAGTTAAATAAATTCAGAATGTTTATCATGGTTCTTCTTCTTTATACTTTGTAAACACTTTAAGTTTGAAGAGTTTCTTGAAGTGGATCATATTAGTACATTGTTTGATTGCTTTGCTTAATCCATTCCATCATTTAATTCCACATACTGATATACTGAAGGTCTTAAGTGTTGTACGTGCATACAAATGTTTTAAATTACATTTCTCCCTAAGATTATATTTCTCCTCTTTTTTTGAGAAGAATTGTTGTATATTCTTGGCTAGCAGGTTATAGTTTGCTTTGTGTATCATTTTAGCTGTTTGCAAATACACTATGTCGTAGAATTTCAGTATCTTTGATTCAATAAATAAAGGATTTGTGTGTTCTCTATATCCAACATGATGTATTATTCTGACTGATCTTTTTTGTAACACCGTTAATGAATGAAGTGTACTTTTGTAGTTATTTCTGTTACGATCCGCTGCCCGGATCATAGTTTGTTTATGTTTGAGTCAAATATTTTCAGCACCTTGATTTTGTTTGTTTTCAGTTGCCATGTCAACTGATTACATTCACCTGCCTCTGGTTAGTGTTCGGGACGCGCACCTGTTGCCCGGGCACTAATCAGAGGGCTATTTAGTCTTTGCTCTGGCCTCACTCGGTCTGGCTTTCCTACTGTAACGACCTGGTGACATCGTGATGCGGGTGTGGTTCTCCCTAGGATGCAGACGGCTTCGGACACAGCTTGCAGGTAGGAATATGATTTATTTAACATATAAATCATACGGTGAATAACAAAAAGACATGCACGTAGCACAAAAGGCAAAACAAAAGGGCTAGCGTGGGAGCTAGCAAACCAAAATAGCCTAGCTTGAGAACTAGTAGCTAAGAAACAGGAAATAATAGTCGTCATCAGTTTGTTCTTACACAACTATTTAGGCAAAGACTAAATAGCCCTCTGATTAGTGCCCGGGCAACAGGTGCGCGTCCCGAACACTAACCAGAGGCAGGTGAATGTAATCAGTTGACATGGCAACTGAAAACAAACAAAATCAAGGTGCTGAAAACATGTGACTGAAACATAAACAAACTATGATCCGGGCAGCGGATCGTAACAATTTCCCCATATTTCTACACAGTAACTCAGATATGGTAACACTAGTGATCAGTAGAGAATATGAAGTGATTTTTTGTCTAGAACATGTTTTGCTTTATTCATTATTGACGTGTTTCTTGCTACTTTATGTTGTATATTTTTTACGTGAGATTTCCAGTTCAATTTATCATCAATCATTACACCAAGAAATTTGGTTTCATTTACTCTTTCAATTTCTATTCCGTCTATTTGTATTTGTGTTTTGACTTTCTCTTCTACTGTTACCAAATAGCATTATTTTAGTTTTACTGAGATTCAACGATAGTCTGTTTTTGTCAAACCATCTTTTTAATTTGTTCATTTCTTCTGTTATTATTTGTAGTATCTTCTGTGTGTTCTCTCCTGAACAAAACGCTGTTGTATCATCCGCAAAATAATACTAACTTTAAATCTTTTGTAACTTTTGTCACGTTCAAACACTGAGGACATCTATTAAACAAGACAAAAGGCAAGGAATCAAACAGAGACAGAATTCAATTTGGACTCAATATTGAGGAGAGACATGGCCACTGCACTCTCTGTACAGTCCTGCACCACGCTCTGACGAAGAAGGTTTTCGTCACCTCTTTTATTCAGATGTTCAATGTTCACGCACCAACACATGTCACAGCAGGAATGGGACGTATGTAAAACAGTCATTGTTTTCGGTCGCTTTGAAGTCCAAGAAGAGGATTTCTTGGGCTTGGGCTCTTCCTGGATCCAGCTGGGGTAGGTGTTGGAGGACAATGGATAACCCCTCCCGTCTCCTGACCACCGTGACTTCAAGAGGGCAGCGGGTCGTAAACAGCGTTGACCTCGGTCACCAAACAGTTGGAAGAGAGTTTGTGAAATACTTCAGAGAGAGTTCGTTTAACACTTCAAAGAGAGTTCCTCCGGAAGTTGAGCAGATCCTGCCATTTGTCTGTGTTGAAATCACAGTGGCGTTTCACGAGCATTCTTCCTCTTGTTAGGCCTCGAAAGACAGCATTCATAATACAATGTTTCTTTTGTGATAACTTACAAACAATTATTCTAACAAAAACGCTGTTGTATCATCCGCAAAATAATACTAACTTTAAATCTTTTGTAACTTTACAAATGTCATTTATATATAGATTGAATAATTTAGGTCCTAGTATTGATCCCTGAGGTACACCACAGGATATATTTAGCGTTGTAGACGTGTGTTCGCCTAGTTTCACGTATTGTTTCCTGTTCATTAGATAACTTCTTATCCAGTTTAAGACTAACCCTCTGATGCCATATCGTTCTAGTTTTTTGATTACAATATTGTTATTAATTGTGTCAAATGCTTTAGTTAGATCCATAAAAACTGCTGCCGCACATTTTTTATTATCTATAGCATTGGTAATGTCTTCTGTAATTTCAATTAAAGCCATCAAAGTTGAAACATTAGCTCTGTATCCATATTGATTTTCTTCGAGTATTCTATTTTTTATTTATGAAACTCTCTAATCTGTTATTGAACAGTTTTTCAATGATTTTAGAAAATTGTGGAAGTAAGGAAACAGGTCTATAATTTGTAAATTGATGTTGATTGTTGCTGAGGTAGTTAAAAAGCTCCTCGGTGGCAAGGCCCCGGGGGTAGATGAGATCCGCCCGGAGTTCCTTAAGGCTCTGGATGCTGTGGGGTTGTCTTGGTTGACAAGACTCTGCAGCATCGCGTGGACATCGGGGGCGGTACCACTGGATTGGCAGACTGGGGTGGTGGTTCCTCTCTTTAAGAAAGGGAACCGGAGGGTGTGTTCTAACTATCGTGGGATCACACTCCTCAGCCTTCCCGATAAGGTCTATTCAGGTGTACTGGAGAGGAGGCTACGCCGGATAGTCGAACCTCGGATTCAGGAGGAACAGTGTGGTTTTCGTCCTGGTCGTGGAACTGTGGACCAGCTCTATACTCTCGGCAGGGTCCTTGAGGGTGCATGGGAGTTTGCCCAACCAGTCTACATGTGTTTTGTGGACTTGGAGAAAGCATTCGACCGTGTCCCTCGGGAAGTCCTGTGGGGAGTGCTCAGAGAGTATGGGGTATCGGACTGTCTGATTGTGGCAGTCCGCTCCCTGTATGATCAGTGCCAGAGCTTGGTCCGCATTGCCGGTAGTAAGTCGGACACGTTTCCAGTGAGGGTTGGACTCCGCCAAGGCTGCCCTTTGTCACTGATTCTGTTCATAACCTTTATGGACCAAATTTCTAGGCGCAGTCAAGGCGTTGAGGGGATCTGGTTTGGTGGCTGCAGGATTAGGTCTCTGCTTTTTGCAGATGATGTGGTCCTGATGGCTTCATCTGGCCCGGATCTTCAGCTCTCACTGGATCGGTTCGCAGCTGAGTGTGAAGCGACTGGGATGAGAATCAGCACCTCCAAGTCCGAGTCCATGGTTCTCGCCCGGAAAAGGGTGGAGTGCCATCTCCGGGTTGGGGAGGAGATCTTTCCCCAAGTGGAGGAGTTCAAGTGCCTCGGAGTCTTGTTCACGAGTGAGGGAAGAGTGAATCGTGAGATCGACAGGCGGATCGGTGCGGCGTCTTCAGTAATGCGGACGCTGTATCGGTCCGTTGTGGTGAAGAAGGAGCTGAGCCGGAAGGCAAAGCTCTCAATTTACCGGTCGATCTACGTTCCCATCCTCACCTATGGTCATGAGCTTTGGGTTATGACCGAAAGGACAAGATCACGGGTACAAGCGGTCGAAATGAGTTTCCTCCGCCGGGTGGCGGGGCTCTCCCTTAGAGATAGGGTGAGAAGCTCTGCCATCCGGGAGGAGCTCAAAGTAAAGCCGCTGCTCCTCCACATCGAGAGGAGCCAGATGAGGTGGTTCGGGCATCTGGTCAGGATGCCACCCGAACGCCTCCCTAGGGAGGTGTTTAGGGCACGTCCGACTGGTAGGAGGCCGCGAGGAAGACCCAGGACACGTTGGGAAGACTATGTCTCCCGGCTGGCCTGGGAACGCCTCGGGGTCCCACAGGAAGAGCTGGACGAAGTGGCTGGGGAGAGGGAAGTCTGGGCTTCCCTGCTTAGGCTGCTGCCCCCGCGACCCGACCTCGGATAAGCGGAAGAAGATGGATGGATGGATGGATGTTGATTGTAACTTTACAAATGATATATTTAGCGTTGTAGAGGTGTGTTCGCCTAGTTTCACGTATTGTTTCCTGTTCATTAGATAACTTCTTATGTACCTCGGAGTGCGGAGCAGAGAGAAAGCATTCGAAGCCCACTTTACTCACACCGGAGTCAGTATCTGATCACTGTGTCTTACAGAGGGGGAAAAAAGCAGCGTGGGAGAGGTGGCGGCAGAGGGGTGAGGAAAAGAAAGAAGTCTTGATACTATTGTGTGCCTATAACCATCTGTCACAGCTCGCCTGGAGATGAGGCTGAGATTAGGAGGAATAAACGTTGGGGGCCACAGAGCATCGGTAAAGCCCGCAGGGCAACAACAACAACAACAAAAAAATAATAAGAAGGGAAAAAAAGGAAGACGGGGGGGGCAGCGTAGGAAGAGAAACGAGCCGAAAAATAAAACTCACAAGGGCCATTCTAATTCCGAAGCATTCATGGATTACGGATTGTAACCTGCACTGACAACCGGGGGGTAAACAGACAATACTGCAGCATCTATGATGGTGATGATGATGGTTTCCAGCCATGATGGTGATGATGATGACAGTGGCGGTGATGATGGCTGTAATGAGGGCACTTGCTCCAACAGAAATGAAAAGGTGTCGGCGAGGAGAAGAAGGAGGACGTGTAGTCATCTCCCCCCCCCAACACCCACCTCACCCGTCTCTCCCTCTCTGAATACTCAGCTTAAGGAAAAGCATTCGGTGGCTCCTGAGGCATCCGCGGATCTCCCCTCCTTAAATTCACCGTGAAGGATCTTGGAGTCCCATTCAGACGGGATATTCTCTATTATTGCTTTTTAGAAGAGCAAGCTGGCAAAGTACAGTGTCATTGCTTCCGCAGAGCACAACGCTGAGCCGGTTCCCTGCCCTGCCGTCGGGAATTATTTTGTACCGTGTTGCGCAGAAAGCTTGTCCTTTCAGGGTTTCTTAAGTTGCTCTAGTCACTGTGTGGCTATGTATAGATGTTCTCACCTAGAAATGTTTGCTCCACAATGCATGAAAACAGAGCATGTAATCAATTTCCCCGTCTGTCTTTTAGTTCAAGTAGAATTTCCGGGCACAGGAAGAGAAAAGGTATAAAATAAAGTAACAGACACTGTGTCCTCAGCATGAAGGTGAACACATCGAGGCAACAAACTCTATATAGATGTCTTTAAAAAGGCTGATTAACAAAGTTTTATTTTACTATACTATATCCCTTGCCTCAATTGCCTCATTGTATACATATACATATACATATACATATACATATATATACACATGAATGCATCCATCTCCATCTTCTTCCGCTTATCCGAGGTCGGGTCGCGGGGGAAGCAGCCTAAGCAGAGAAGCCCAGACTTCCCTCTCCCCAGCCACTTCGTCCAGCTCTTCCTGTGGGACCCCGAGGCGTTCCCAGGCCAGCCGGGAGACATAGTCTTCCCAACGTGTCCTGGGTCTTCCCCGCGGCCTCCTACCGGTCGGACGTGCCCTAAACACCTCCCTAGGGAGGCGTTCGGGTGGCATCCTGACCAGATGCCCGAACCACCTCATCTGGCTCCTCTCGATGTGGAGGAGCAGCGGCTTTACTTTGAGTTCCTCCCGGATGACAGAGCTTCTCACCCTATCTCTAAGGGAGAGACCCGCCACCCGGCGGAGGAAACTCATTTCAGCCGCTTGTACCCGTGTTCTTGTCCTTTCGGTCATAATCCAAAGCTCATGACCATAGGTGAGGATGGGAACGTAGATCGACCGGTAAATTGAGAGCTTTTCCTTCCGGCTCAACTCCTTCTTCACCACAACGGATCGATACAGCGTCCGCATTACTGAAGACGCCGCACCGATCCGCCTGTCGATCTCACGATCTACTCTTCCCCCACTCGTGAACAAGACTCCGAGGTACTTGAACTCCTCCACTTGGGGCAAAATCTCCTCCCCAACCCGGAGATGGCACTCCACCCTTTTCCGGGCGAGAACCATGGACTCGGACTTGCCATAGTTAATGCTAGTTGTTTCATACCACAGTTTCGTGTTTGTTCTATGCCATAGTTAATGCTAGTTGTTTCATGCCACAGTTTCGTGTTTGTTCTATGCCATAGTTAATGCTAGTTGTTTCATGCCACAGTTTCTTAAGGTTCATGTCTATAGTTTCACGTCGTAAGTTTTTGCCTTAGCTTTCGCGTGCGATAGGCATGCTTGCTTTCGAGTTGTTTTCTGTTTTGTATCTCGTTGATTTGATTCTTAAAATTAAATCATGTTCCTACCTGCAAATCCTGTCCGGAGTCGTCCGTTTGACTTCCTGGGAGAACGGCCCCGCAGTAAGCGAAAACTACGTCGTGACAGTTTTATAACTTCACCTTTATCTTTACTTTTTAAGCCAAAATGCGTCTATTTTCCCTTTTCTGTCTACACACTGTGTCTGCTTGTAAGTACTCTGTCTGTGTGCGCTGCCCAACATGCTCCTCTGCTCGTATAAGCAGCAATGTCACGACGTGAGGTACGTTTCAGAGACGGTATCGTACCGAAAATAATCATTAGTATTCCGTACTATACTAATACCGGTATACTGTACAACCTTAGTGTATATGTATGCAAAACTCCAAGACAAATTTCTCCTTGAAGACAATAAAGCTAATTATTATTATTATTAGTATTATTATAATTAACCACCCTTACTCCTGAGCAGAGGTGGGTAGTAACGCACTACATTTACTCCGTTGCATCTACTTGAGTAACTTTTGGGATAAATTGTACTTCTAAGAGTAGTTTTAATGCAACATACTTTTACTTTTACTTGAGTATACAGGTAAAAGCCAGTAAATTAGAATATTTTGAAAAACTTGATTTATTTCAGTAATTGCATTCAAAAGGTGTAACTTGTACATAATATTTATTCATTGCACACAGACTGATGCATTCAAATGTTTATTTCATTTAATTTTGATGATTTGAAGTGGCAACAAATGAAAATCCAAAATTCCGTGTGTCACAAAATTAGAATATTACTTAAGGCTAATACAAAAAAGGGATTTTTAGAAATGTTGGCCAACTGAAAAGTATGAAAATGAAAAATATGAGCATGTACAATACTCAATACTTGGTTGGAGCTCCTTTTGCCTCAATTACTGCGTTAATGCGGCGTGGCATGGAGTCGATGAGTTTCTGGCACTGCTCAGGTGTTATGAGAGCCCAGGTTGCTCTGATAGTGGCCTTCAACTCTTCTGCGTTTTTGGGTCTGGCATTCTGCATCTTCCTTTTCACAATACCCCACAGATTTTCTATGGGGCTAAGGTCAGGGGAGTTGGCGGGCCAATTTAGAACAGAAATACCATGGTCCGTAAACCAGGCACGGGTAGATTTTGCGCTGTGTGCAGGCGCCAAGTCCTGTTGGAACTTGAAATCTCCATCTCCATAGAGCAGGTCAGCAGCAGGAAGCATGAAGTGCTCTAAAACTTGCTGGTAGACGGCTGCGTTGACCCTGGATCTCAGGAAACAGAGTGGACCGACACCAGCAGATGACATGGCACCCCAAACCATCACCCAACCATGCAAATTTTGCATTTCCTTTGGAAATCGAGGTCCCAGAGTCTGGAGGAAGACAGGAGAGGCACAGGATCCACGTTGCCTGAAGTCTAGTGTAAAGTTTCCACCATCAGTGATGGTTTGGGGTGCCATGTCATCTGCTGGTGTCGGTCCACTCTGTTTCCTGAGATCCAGGGTCAACGCAGCCGTCTACCAGCAAGTTTTAGAGCACTTCATGCTTCCTGCTGCTGACCTGCTCTATGGAGATGGAGATTTCAAGTTCCAACAGGACTTGGCGCCTGCACACAGCGCAAAATCTACCTGTGCCTGGTTTACAGACCATGGTATTTCTGTTCTAAATTGGCCCGCCAACTCCCCTGACCTTAGCCCCATAGAAAATCTGTGGGGTATTTTGAAAAGGAAGATGCAGAATGCCAGACCCAAAAACGCAGAAGAGTTGAAGGCCACTATCAGAGCAACCTGGGCTCTCATAACACCTGAGCAGTGCCAGAAACTCATCGACTCCATGCCACGCCGCATTAACGCAGTAATTGAGGCAAAAGGAGCTCCAACCAAGTATTGAGTATTGTACATGCTCATATTTTTCATTTTCATACTTTTCAGTTGGCCAACATTTCTAAAAATCCCTTTTTTGTATTAGCCTTAAGTAATATTCTAATTTTGTGACACATGGAATTTTGGATTTTCATTTGTTGCCAATTCAAATCATCAAAATTAAATGAAAGAAACATTTGAATGCATCAGTCTGTGTGCAATGAATAAATATAATGTACAAGTTACACCTTTTGAATGCAATTACTGAAATAAATCAAGTTTTTCAAAATATTCTAATTTACTGGCTTTTACCTGTATTTATAGAGAAGAAACACTACTTTTACCCCGCTCCATTTATCTACATTCAGCTCGCTACTCGCTACTCATTTTCATCGATCTGTTAATGCACGCTTTGTTTGTTTTGCTTTGTCAGACAGACCTTCAAAGTAGGATCTATCGCATGCCTGCGTTTCACCAATCAAATACAGTCACTGGTGACGTTTGACTCCGTTTCACCAGTCAAACAGAGCCAGGCGGTCACATGATTAACGGCACATAAAGTTTCAGCGGCAAACAACAACAAGCTTAAGCTTACATGAACTCAACGTCAAATTTGAGGAAGCACATGGCGGTAAGTAACGTTAGTAGATATTTTGGCTGTCACCGTAGGCTGATGTTAGCTTCCCTGCTATGAATCACTGTCAAATGTACATCGTGTGGGGACATTTATTAACAGACTGAGACACACACACACACACACACACACACACACACACACACACACACACACACACACACACACACACACACACACACACACACACACACACACACTCATGCATGCATACACACACTAATCAGAAGTGCACAGTGTGTTCTCAGATGCAGCCTACACCTATCAGTTTATGGTTTGCGTAAAGGCTAACTTGTTATTTTCCTTCGTAATCTCTGCCTACTGAGCCTATGGTGCTGTTAAGTTATTGTGGCTTAATTTGCCTTATTTTTTTATGTTAATGTATTATTATTTAATATATATTATTGTTTTAGTTGCTTAAGAGATATTCCTGGCTCTGAATTTGCTCACTGCTATTTTTATGTTTTTTGTGCATTACTTGTTGCCGTCATCATTAAAACGAACAGGTTACTCATCAGTTACTCAGTACTTGAGTAGTTTTTCCACAACATACTTTTTACTTTTACTCAAGTAAATATTTGGGTGACTACTCCTTACTTTTACTTGAGTAATACATCTCTAAAGTAACAGTACTCTTACTTGAGTACAATTTCTGGCTACTCTACCCACCTCTGCTCCTGAGCCAGGTCGTACCATTTTCCACTAAGAGCATTGTAACGTTTGAAATAGTACTAAAATGACCCGTTACTAAAACAAACAATTATGCTGTTATTTTTCCGCACATAGTCCAAACCTAAAGTAAACCTGCATGCTAGATGAGTACGAATGCTCGGAGAATGTGGCATAAGTCACCAGAAGTGGATGTTGCTCACCTGCAGCATGACATCTCATCTGCCAAGTACCATTAAAATAAAAGCTGGCTGGAAGTGATGACCTGCCAACACCTTGAGGATGATTCCAACATGCTGACGGAGTTCCGTGGCCACGCATGAGTCAAGCGGCCGAGAGGGCCACGCAAACATTTCCGCAATGTCCCCTAAGATTTACCGTGTTCAGAAGTTACGTTTTGCGGCGTTTCTAAGCCCAGTAAAGTGCCCGTGTAAGTGTGTGTGTGTGTGTGTGTGTGTGTGTGTGTGTGTGTGTGTGTGTGTGTGTGTGTGTGTGTGCCCTTGCCGCTGCCCTTGTCATACTGGTCCCAGTGCTGCCGGGCTTGATGCTGGTTGGACAGCTCGGGTCAAGGTCTCCCCTCCCCTGCTCTGACCGACGGGCTGTCACGTCAACGGGTCAAGCAGGTTCAGTCCGCGGGCTCCTCCTCGTGCACGACTACACCCGTGCACATATCCGTGTTAAGTTTTTGCGGTCTCTGGCACTGGAGCCCTCACCCTCGCGTAGATTGACAGCAAGCTTTATTGCTACTAATGCTCGCAGCTGTAGAGGCTGAGCGGCAGCATCCTAATGGGAAATTGACTCATTTCCTAACACAATGAGGGTGCGGCACACGCCCACATTTGGTCAACCATAATCTGCCGCTGCTTTTTGGTATTCCATTTTTTTTAATTTTTTTACTGGATCTCTTTGCTGCTTCCGCTGGAAATGTACTAATTTGATGTTAATAAACACAGGGTGGAGAACTCGCCTCCCAGGAAGTGCCAATAAAATGAATGTAATCCATTTGTACTGCTTACACCAGTGTTTTTCAACCACTGTGGAAAATATGTCGTTTCACCTATTTCACCTATAGGGGACGACGTGGCGCAGTTGGGAGAGAGGCCGTCGTGGTTCAATCCCCAGCTTCTACCAACCTAGTCACGTCCGTTGTGTCCTTGAGCAAGACACTTCACCCTTGCTCCTGATCAATCAATCAATCAATGTTTATTTATATAGCCCTAAATCACAAGTGTCTCAAAGGGCTGCACAAGCCACAAAGACATCCGCGGTACAGAGCCCACATAAGGGCAAGGAAAAACTCACAACCCCAATGGGACATCGATTTGAATGACTATGAGAAACCTTGGAGAGGACCGCATATGTGGGTGACCCCCCCCCCACCCCTCTAGGGGAGACCGGATGCAATGGAAGGCGAGTGGGTCTGACATAATATTGTGAGAGTCCAGTCCATAGAGGATCCAACATAATAGTGAGAGTCCAGTCCATAGTGGATCTAACATAATAGTGTGAAAGTCCAGTCCATTGTAGATCTAACATAATAGTGTGTGAGTCCAGTCCATAGTGGATCTAACATAATAGTGAGAGTCCAGTCCATAGTGGATCTAACATAATAGTGTGAGAGTCCAGTCCATAGTGGATCTAACATAATAGTGTGAGTCCAGTCCATTGTGGATCTAACATAATAGTGAGAGTCCAGTCTATAGTGGATCTAATATAAAAGTGAGAGTCCAGTCCATAGTGGATCTAACATAATAGTGTGAGAGTCCAGTCCATCGTGGATCTAACATAATAGTGTGAGAGTCCAGTCCATAGTGGATCTAACATAATAGTGACAGTCCAGTCCATAGTGGATCTAACATAATAGTGTGAGATTCTAGTCCATAGTGGATCTAACATAATAGTGAGAGTCCAGTCCATGGTGGATCTAACATAAAAGTGTGAGAGTCCAGTCCATAGTGGATCTAACATAATAGTGTGAGAGTCCAGTCCATAGTGGATCTGACATAATGGTGTGAGAGTCCAGTCCATAGTAGATCTAACATAATAGTGTGAGAGTCCAGTCCATAGTGGATCTAACATAATAGTGTGAGAGTCCAGTCCATAGTGGATCTAACATAATAGTGTGAGAGTCCAGTCCATAGTGGAGCTAACATAATAGTGTGAAAATCCAGTCCATAGTGGATCTAACATAATAGTGTGAGAGTCCAGTCCATAGTGTATCTAACATAATAGTGTGAGAGTCCAGTCCATAGTGGATCTAACAAAATAGTGAACGTCCAGTCCATAGTAGATCTAACATAATAGTGTGAGAGTCCAGTCCATAGTGGATCTAACATAATAGTGTGAGAGTCCAGTCCATAGTGGATCTAACATAATAGTGTGAAAGTCCAGTCCATAGTGGATCTAACATAATAGTGTGAGAGTCCAGTCCATAGTGGATCTAACATAATAGTGAGAGTCCAGTCCATAGTGGATCTAACATAATAGTAAAAATCCACATCCTGGCTACAAAGTAAACAAAAACAGAATGCTGGACGACAGAAAATACTTACTGGGGAGCAAAGACAACGTCCACAAAGTACATCCGAACATGACATGACAATCAACAATGTCCCCGCAAAGAAGGATAGCGACAACTTAAATAGCCTTGATTGCTAAAACAAAGCAGGTGCGGGGAATATCGCTCTAAGGAAGACATGAAACTGCTACAGGAAAATACCAACAAAACAAGAAACGCCAAAATAGGAGTGCAAGACAAGAACTAAAACACTACTCACAGGTGTCATGACTTGGTCCTGGGTGTTTGCTTTTCCGGGATGCAACGGAAAGTTGGCTCGGGCGAGACGGGAATGTAAGTACATTTGTATTTAAACACTATAACTACAAAACAAGGAAGTAAACAAAAGGCGCGCACAATGGCGGAGAACAAACTATGAAACCAAAAAGACTATAAACATGGAACAAAAACTTACTTTGGCATGGGACATGAAGCAGGATCTAAGAGGATGAAGAGTGTGTAGAGCATAATTGTGGGATGTCACCAGACAGACAAACTGAAAACAATGAACTTAAATACTACAGACATGATTAACGAAAACAGGTGCGTGACTCAAAACGTGAAACAGGTGCGTGACGTGACAGGTGAAAACTAATGGGTTGCTATGGTGACAAACAAGAGTGCACAATGAGTCCAAACGTGGAACAGGTGAAACTAATGGGTGATCATGGAAACAAGACAAGGGAGTGAAAAGCCAGAAACTAAAGAGTCCAATAACTAAACAAAACATGACTAAAACAAAACATGATTACACAGACATGACAACAGGAAGACACCAAAAAAGTCCAAATAAGTCAGGGTATGATGTGACAGGTGGTGACAGTACAGCTACTTTGAGACAAGAGCTATAGTGATGCATGCTTGGTTATGCTTTAAAGTCATATCCAACACAATTTCAGTCGTTTTTATCCTTCTTTGTGAGGACATTGTTGATTATCATGTCATGTTCAGATGTACTTTGTGGACGCCGTCTTTGCTCCGCAGTAAGCCTTTGCTGTCGTCCAGCATTCTGTTTTTGTTTACTTTGTAGCCATCAGTTTCGTTTTTTTAATGATTTCTGCTGGTGGTGTGTTTCTCCGCATTTTTTCAATGAAAAAAATGGCTCAAAAAAGGTTGAAAAACACTGACTTTACACAATATAATCGCTGTTGCTCTCCACTCTGCTCTGAACCACCTGGAGCAGCAGCAGAGCTACGTCCGGATGCTCTCTGTGGACTATAGCTCTGCCTTCAATACAATAATCCCGGACAGACTCTGCAATAAACTGGACACTCTTGGCCTCCCCCCTCTCACAAACGCCTGGATAAGGGACTTCCTAACGGACCGACCCCAGAATGTGAGACTTGGCCCGCACCTCTCATCCTCCCGCACGCTGAGCATCGGCTCCCCACAGGGCTGTGTGCTGAGCCCCCTCCTCTACTGCCTTCACACCCATGACTGCAGTCCGGCCCACAGTGACAACCTTACCGTCAAGTTCGCCGACGATACCACAGTGGTCGGGCTCATCTCCAGGGGTGACGAGGCTGCCTACAGAGAGGAGGTCCTGAAGCTGACGGCCTGGTCTTCGGAGAACAACCTCGCTCTCAACACCAGCAAGACCAGAGAGATCATCGTCGACTTCAGGAGGAGCAGCACCGACCCTGCCCCCCTCTACATCAACGGCGAGCGTGTAGAGAGGGTCCACACCTTCAGGTACCTTGGAGTCCACATCTCTAATGACTTCTCCTGGACAGTCAACACCACATCAATCATCAAGAAGGCTCAGCAGCGGCTACACTTCCTTAGAGTCCTCGGGAAGTACAACCTGAAGCCTGACCTGCTGCTGACCTTCTACCGCTCGTCCATCAAGAGCCTGCTGACCTACTGTATTACGGTATGGTACGGCAGCTGCACTGCAGCAGACAGGGAGAGGCTGCAAAGAGTGGTCAAGACGGCTCAGAAGATCATCGGCCGCCCTCTCCCCTCTCTGACGGACATCTACACCTCCCGCTGCCTCAACAGAGCCAGTGCCATCATCAAGGACAGCACCCACCCTGGCTCTGACCTGTTCCACCTGCTGCCCTCTGGGAAGCGCTACAGGTGCATTAAAACCAAAACAAACAGGCTAAAGAAAAGCTTCTTCCCCAGGGCCATAACCATCCTGAACGGACTGCCCCATTGTCCCTCATAACTGCCTTCTCTTCGGAGCAATAACTCATTCCACCAACCACCCTGTTTTTGTTTTGTTTTTTTCATGTATATATTCATTTCACACCATATTCATTGCACTTCTACATTTTTTATATTTCTATATATTTGCACATTGTTTTTCTAGCATGCACACATCGCACTGTATGGAATGGCCTCAATCTCGTTACCTTGCGTAATGACAATAAAGCTGATTCTGATTCTGATTCTGATTCTATAAATGACGGCACCTCTCCTCTTTCCTATAAATGTTCAGTACATCTGATTATTATTTAAAGATGAAATCAATTTGTTTTGGGGGGCCGTTCAAAGCAACGTTTCGGCGTGCAGGCGAGGTCTGCCGCGTTTCTGAATCCAGCTATTTTGGACTTTCCTTCATTAAAGCCATTAGTGTTTCATGAGGCACGGCGTCCTTGTGCTAATTAGGTGTCTATATTTCTATATCTCCTTATTGGATTTATTTTATATTGTGCTTAATAGTAATGGTGTTTGAATTTTAAAACATACCTCTTGGGTGCAACATAAAGGGGAATTTTTAATCACATTTTCTGTAAATGAAAAAAAAAACCCAGTTTGCCTGTCTTTTAATTCCTTTTTTCCAGCTTCTGTCCTAATGAGTTTGCAGGTTTCTTAAGCAGATACACCGTCTAATTATATTGATATGTATATATACATTTTGCGGCGTATCTCCTCCCATGCTGGTCACAGTGGGAGAGGGTCCAAAATGAGAGACGGGTGAGGCAGGGTGGGATTGATCGTCGCCATCATCACAGGAAAATGAGGAGTAACACAGCTGATGATGTTGGCCTCCCGTTGCCTTGGCAACCTCTGTGTTTATGAAATGTTTTTTTTTTTTTAAATCGCAAATATATCATTTATTCCTGGGTTGATGGAGATGAGGCGTGCTAATGTAGTGCCTCTACCTGCTGATGGGCAAGGGACCGCCTTTCAGCCTGGCTTGACAATTAGGACCTGGGCAACTGTAGCCAGGGGTTAATACCGCTCATTAAAAGAACTAGGTCATTAGCGAAGAATCAAGGCTCTTAAGGCGGCAGGGGATGCGGAGTGGGGGGATGTTCAGGGAATGGGTGGGGGGGATCTGGTGATGGAGAAGGCAAGGGGGGGGGCATAGTAAACTCTGAATCTCTATGAACACGTGGCCCCTTACATTAATTAACCTCCCTTTTTCCTTGTTTGGGAGGTGTGTGTTGGAAGGCTGGGCCCGGGAAGGGGGGGGTGTACTGTTTCAGGAAAAAAAAAAAATCCTCTGTTATCGTATAAGAACATGGCCATACATCAATTAATTGCATAGCAGGGGAGGAGGGAGCGTTATTGCAGTCTTCCCTGTGGTCGCCTTGCATTCCTATCTGAGACCAACTTTATTTATTATAAGATTATTTTGGAACAAAAGGGGGCGGAGTGTAAAAAAAAAAAGAAAAAAAGCGTATTAAAATTAAGGAGGGAATCATGGCCGACATCAGCCCTGGTGTTACCACAGGGGAAAGGAGCGAATAAAAGCCACGGAAATGAAAATAAATAAGCTGGGCTAATACCTCACCTTAAGGAGCCATGGCCAAACCCCAGAGTGGCTGTTTGCCCACTTTCTTATTAAGCCGTAACACATGCCGTTTGACCTTCAGCGAGGAAAATGCATGTTCTCAAAAAACACAAAAAGACTTTGGAAAGTATGGAGACGTCCCGATTGTCCTTCTGGCTTGTTTATAAACGCTCTTGTTGACATGGTGCCTGCTCGTAGTCTGGTGCATTTGTTATTGTTAGCTCGTATTTGGTTTTCGATGCTTCTATGTTTTGGAGTCTTGGCTTGGCTACTGTGTGATGCAGTGACGTGCAGTCACTAGAGGCAGGTGAGGGGGGGGCCTCACCTGCCATCATGGAAAGAAAAAAAATGTAAAAAGAAAAATATATATATTAAATTGTTATATGTATCCAGTGATTATACTATAAAGTTATTTTCCATTTAACTTCACCAGTTTTAGATTATTTTTATTCAAAATCGCTGAATTTTCACATTTGCCGTTCAAATACTGAGAAGAGACGGTTGAGGCACGTCACTCAGTGCCTCAACATGGATTGCGGACTCGGCTAACTGCTGGCCTGCTGTGCAGTGAGACCGTATTGCTATATGAACTATATTATACATGTCCATAGTTTAGTTAGCTGAGGTATATAATGTACAGTGTATTTTGTCAACAACTGTATGTGTGTAACGTATTTCTTGTGCTGAGCGATCATAAAACTGCTGCAAAAGACTCACTGGCTGAGGCTCGCCTCCTGCACCCCCGCCGTAGAATTCGCACCCCCTGACGGGAGTGTTATATCAACTAAAGCCCACACTTAAACTTTCTACGTGCAAGATTGAATCTATTTAAAAAAGTTATTTCATAAGAAAGCCAAAAAGTGCAAAAACAATAATGTTCGTGTTGGAGGAGTTGTGAATGAATGCAGGGCCACAACATTAGGTACACCTGCAGACTGCAGGGCCACAACAAATTCACAACTCCTCCAACACGAACATTATTGTTTTTGCACTTTTTGGCTTCTTATTAAATAACTTTTGTAACCTATTTTTATGGGCTTTCCTCTTTGTGATGTTAAGTTCCTGTTATGCGATGTTATACAGTATATGCCTTGAGCTCTTATTTTGAAGGCACTAAGAGCGGAATTTTGACACGATGGAGTGGAGCGGAAGTTTTTGAAAGAAGGTAAATAAAGTGGTCCTCGTGTAAACTGGAGCTTCAGTGTTTGTTATTTTGTAGTTTCATACAGTATAGGCGACATTTATAAACCCTCGGTTACACTTTTTTAAATAGATTCAATCTTGCACGTGGAAAGTTGAAGTGAGGGCTTTAGTTGATACAACACTCCCAAAAGGGGGTTCATTAATCCAGCACAACAGCGGCGCATTTCTAAGTAAAGGTAAGACCACAATAACGTTTTTTTATTAAATGTGCTTTTTTGTGTGCTACAGTTTGTATGTGTAAAGTTAAAGTTAAGTTAAAGTACCAATGATTGTCACACACACACTAGGTGTGGTGAAATGTGTCCTCTGCATTTGACCCATCCCCTTGTTCACCCCCTGGGAGGTGAGGGGAGCAGTGGGCAGCAGCGGGGCCGCGCCCGGGAATCATTTTTGGTGATTTAACCCCCAATTCCAAGCCTTGATGCTGAGTGCCAAGCAGGGAAGAATGCTGGTATGAGCTTTTAAACATAACCCGTTAACTGCTGCCAATCAAATGGTGAATAAGATACTCTTTAGGGTTCATATGTTTGTAAATCTGACTGTGATGAAGTCAGTGCCTCACCAGCCATCAACCTCACCGCACGTCACTGGTGTAATGTCACAGTGAGGTGGAGGGATATACCGTATTTTCCCGACAGTAGGGTGCACCGAATTGTAAGGCGAGCGGGTCTCGTCAGGTCTATTTTCATACAAAAGGCGCATTAAAGGGGTAATACCCTATTTTTCGTAGTATAAGTCCAGTGTTTCCCACACATTCATTTATTTGTGGCGGCCCGCCACGAAATAATTACGTCCGCCACAAATGGATTTTTCGGCTTTTGACTCGCTCGACCGCTCATAAAAGCAATGGGACTGTCTGTGAATGTTGCTTGTAGTTACACCTCCGGTGCAGTAGGTGGCGGTAGCCTACTATGCATTGTAACTCCGCCAATAGCACTTAATTCACCTGGTGGACCAGAAGAAGAAGAAGAAGAAGAAGAAGAGGGACGGACGGACGGACGGGATCAAATACGAGGGTAATATAGGTAGTTAGGTTATAGCTGCTTTAAGAAGGGGAACCGGAGGGTGTGTTCTAACTATCGTGGGATCACACTCCTCAGCCTTCCCGGTAAGGTCTATTCAGGTGTACTGGAGAGGAGGCTACACCAGATAGTTGAACCTCGGATTCAGGAGGAACAGTGTGGTTTTCGTCCTGGTCGTGGAAATGTGGACCAGCTCTATACTCTCGGCAGGGTCCTTGAGGGTGCATGGGAGTTTGCCCAACCAGTCTACATGTGTTTTGTGGACTTGGAGAAGGCATTCGACCGTGTCCCTCGGGAAGTCCTGTGGGGAGTGCTCAGAGAGTTTGGGGTATCGGACTGTCTGATTTTGGCGGTCCGCTCCCTGTATGATCAGTGTCAGAGCTTGGTCCGCATTGCCGGCAGTAAGTCGGACACGTTTCCAGTGAGGGTTGGACTCCGCCAAGGCTGCCTTTGTCACCCATTCTGTTCATAACTTTTATGGACAGAATTTCTAGGCGCAGTCAAGGCGTTGAGGGGATCTGGTTTGGTGGCTACAGGATTAGGTCTCTGCTTTTTGCAGATGATGTGGTCCTGATGGCTTCATCTGGCCAGGATCTCCAGCTCTCGCTGGATCGGTTCGCAGCCGAGTGTGAAGCGACTGGGATGAGAATCAGCACCTCCAAGTCCGAGTCCACGGTTCTCTCCCGGAAAAGGGTGGAGTGTCATCTCCGGGTTGGGGAGGAGACCCTACCCCAAGTGGAGGAGTTCAAGTACCTGGGAGTCTTGTTCACGAGTGAGGGAAGAGTGGATCGTGAGATCGACTGGCGGATCGGTGCGGCATCTTCAGTAATGCGGACGCTGTATCGATCCGCTGTGGTGAAGAAGGAGCTGAGCCGGAAGGCAAAGCTCTCAATTTACCGGTCGATCTACGTTCCCATCCTCACCTATGGTCATGAGCTTTGGGTTTTGACCGAAAGGACAAGATCACGGGTACAAGCGGCCAAAATGAGTTTCCTCCGCCGGGTGGCAAGGCTCTCCCTTAGAGATAGGGTGAGAAGCTCTGTCATCCGAGGGGAGCTCAAAGTAAAGCCACTGCTCCTCCACATGGAGAGGAACCAGATGAGGTGGTTCGGGCATCTGGTCAGGATGCCACCCGATCGCCTCCCTCGGTGTTTAGGGCACGTCCGACCGGTAGGAGGCCACGAGGAAGACCCAGGACACGTTGGGAAGACTATGTCTCCCGGCTGGCCTGGGAACGCCTCGGGATCCCCCGGGAAGAGCTGGACGAAGTGGCTGGGGAGAGGGAAGTCTGGGCTTCCCTGCTTAGGCTGCTGCCCCCGCGACCCGACCTCGGATAAGCGGAAGAAGATGGATGGATGGATGGATATAATTGTGAGTGTTGATGACACAGCTTTGCAACAGTTGATATTCTAGTTTCAAGCATGTTTTACTCAATATAGGTCATCAAATCTCAGCAACAAGCTGTAATATCTTACTGAGATCATTTAGGACACTTAAAACAAGTAAAACACTCTAACATAAAATCTGCTTAGTGAGAAGAATTATCTTATCAGACAGAAAATAAGCAAATATCACCCTTATTTGACATATTTCATCTTACTTAGATTTCAGTTTTTGCAGTGTGCCCTGATGTGGGCTCTGAACCGCCCTTTGAGACACTTGTGATTTAGTGCTATAAATAAACATTGATTGATTGATTGATTGGTACATTAGGCGCACCGGGCTATAAGGCACTCTGTCGATTTTTGAGAAAATGAAAGGATTTTAAGCGCGCCTTATATTCCGAAAAATACGGTAGTTTAATACACAACTTTCCGCTTTCTGAACGGCCAATTGAAGAAGGTTGTGGATTCCGTTTGAACCTTAGCCTGGCAGGGCTGTGTTTTAATGCAGTCACTTCTCAAGCATCATAATGAGGAGCGATTTGAATTTAAATGACGTGATACTGCAGATAGGCCTAATTCGCCCATACATATTTAATCTGACATATTATCTTGCTCCTTGCAATGGGCTGATGTGATATGACAACCCGGCCATGCCTTGCCCAAACTTGCTCTTCAAGACTGTATTGTTCAAGTACTCAAGTAAGAGTACTGTTACTTTAGAGATTTATTACTCAAGTAAAAGTAAGGAGTAGTCACCCAAATATTTACTTGAGTAAAAGTAAAAAGTATGTTGTGGAAAAACTACTCAAGTACTGAGTGACTGATGAGTAACCTGTTCGTTTAATGATGACGGCAACAAATAATGCACAAAAACATAAAAATAGCAATGAGCAAATTCAGAGCCAGGAATATCTCTTAAGCAACTAAAACAATAATATATATTAAATAATAATACATTAACATAAAAAAATTTAAGGCAAATTGAGCCACAATAACTTAACAGCACCATAGGCTCAGTAGGCAAGAGATTACAAAGGAAAATAACAAGTTAGCCTTTACGCAAACCATAAACTGATAGGTTTGGGCTGCACCTGAGAACATACTGTGCACTTCTGATTGGTGTTTCTATGCATGAGTGTGAGTGTGTGTGTCTGTGTGTCTGTATATGAGGCTGCAGTGCATTAATACATGTCCCCACACGATGTACATTTGACAGTGATTCATAGCAGGGAAGCTAACATCAGCCTACGGTGACAGCCAAAATATCTACTAAGGTTACTTACCGCCATGTGCTTCCTCAAATTTGATGTTGAGTTCATGTAAGCTTAAGCTTGTTGTCGTTTGCCGCTGAAACTTTATGTGCAGTTAATCATGTGATCGCCTGGCTTTGTTTGATTGGTGAAACAGAGTCAAACGTCACCAGTGACTGTATTTGATTGGTAAAACGCAGGCATGCGATAGATCCTACTTTGAAGGTCTGTCTGACAGACCAAAACAAACAAAGTGTGCATTAACAGATGGATAAAAATCAGTAGGGAGTAGCGAGCTGAATGTAGATAAATGGAGCGGAGTAAAAGTAGCGTTACTACCCACCTCTGGTAGTAACGCACTACATTTACTCCGTTACATCTACTTGAGTAACTTTTGGGATAAATTGTACTTCTAAGAGTAGTTTTAATGCAACATACTTTTACTTTTACTTGAGTATATTTATAGAGAAGAAACGCTACTTTTACTCCGCTACTTTTATCTACATTCAGCTCGCTACTCGCTACTAATTTTTATCGATCTGTTAATGCACGCTTTGTTTGTTTTGGTCTGTCAGACAGACCTTCATAGTGCCTGCGTTTCAACAAATACAGTCACTGGTGACGTTCACTCCGTTCCACCAATCAGATGCAGTCACTGGTGACGTTGGACCAATCAAACAGAGCCAGGGGTCACATGACCTGACTTAAACAAGTTGAAAAAACGTATTCGGGTGTTACCATTTAGTGGTCAATTGTACGGAATATGTACTGTACTGTGCAATCTACTAATAAAAGTTTCAATCAATCAATCAATCAATCAAAAGTGTGAAGGAAAAAAGACCCTTTTTTATTTCAACCGTACATCCCGTCAAAAGCCTAAAGACTGACTGCACAGTTCCTGTCTTCACAATAAAAGTGCCGCTCCATCGCGCCTGCGCTTTCAAAATAAGAGTCTCCGAAAGCCAGCGCAAACAAGCTAGCAAGCTAGCAAGCTAGCAAGCTAGCAAGCGACGGAGTTTGCCGCCAATGTATTTCTTGTAAAGTGTATAAAAACGAATATGGAAGCTGGACAAATAAGATGCCAAAAACCAACCACTTTCATGTGGTATTAGACAGAAAGGAGGAACTTTTTTTCTCCTCCATTTGAAAACGTGGACGTTATCATCACTACTGTCTGATTCCAATCAATGCAAGTCATCAGAATCAGGTAATACACCAACTTATATTCTTGTCTTCATGAAAGAAAGGAATCTATATGTGTTAAACATGCATGTATATTCATTAAAACACCTTTAACATGTAAACAAAAACGGCAAAATAAATAATTATAAATTATATACTGTATATATCAATGTATGTATGTATATATGTGTGTGTATATATATATATATATATATATATATATATATATATATGTGTGTGTGTATATATATATATATATATATATATATATATATATATATATATATATATATATGTATATGTATGTGTGGGAAAAAAAATCACAAGACTATTTCATCTCTACAGGCCTGTTTCATGAGGGGGGGTACCCTCAATCATCAGGAGATTTTAATGGGAGCATTCGCATACCATGGTTTATATAGGGCACAGAGTGGGTGGGTACAGGCTGGCCTAGGGGCGTGGTGATTGGCTCATGTGTTACCTAGGAGGTGTTTCCGTCTGTGGCGGCATGCTGTTACAATTTCGCTGCGCTTGTTGAGGGATGACAGGTCTGGACGGTAAATAATAAACAGTTTCTCTTTCAAGCATAGGTTGCATCTTTTATTACCACTATTGTAAGGTGTGCTGGATGCAAGAATTTGCCATGTTATTGAATATTCAACATTATTGTCTTTGAGGTCCCAAATGTGTTTGCTGAGTTCTGTGGTATTTCGCAAGTTTTTGTTCCTGAAAGAAGCCTTGTGATTGTTCCATCTGGTTTTGAATTCTCCCTCGGTCAATCAATCACAAGGCTTCTTTCAGGAACAAAAACTTGCGAAATACCACAGAACTCAGCAAACACATTTGGGACCTCAAAGACAATAATGTTGAATATTCAATAACATGGCAAATTCTTGCATCCAGCACACCTTACAATAGCGGTAATAAAAGATGCAACCTATGCTTGAAAGAGAAACTGTTTATTATTTACCGTCCAGACCTGTCATCCCTCAACAAGCGCAGCGAAATTGTCACAGCATGCCGCCACAGACGGAAACACCTCCTAGGTAACACATGAGCCAATCACCACGCCCCTAGGCCAGCCTGTACCCACCCACTCTGTGCCCTATATAAACCATGGTATGCGAATGCTCCCATTAAAATCTCCTGATGATTGAGGGTACCCCCCCTCATGAAACAGGCCTGTAGAGATTAAATAGTCTTGTGATTTTTTTCCCACACATACATATATATATATATATATATATATATATATATATATATATATATATATATATATATATATATATATGATATGTGTGTGTATGTTACTCATCAGTTACTCAGTACTTGAGTAGTTTTTTCACAACATACTTTATACTTTTACTCAAGTAAATATTTGGGTGACTACTCCTTACTTTTACTTGAGTAATAAATCTCTAAAGTAACAGTACTCTTACTTGAGTACAATTTCTGGCTACTCTACCCACCTCTGGATACTACCCACCTTTGTTCGTATGCAGTTAGAGAATTTGGCTGTTCCGTGGTGTTTTTGTTGTCCTGATTGGAAAAGTACAAAGGCCTGCTGAGGACAAGTGCAGCATGTTTATAAACTATCAGGTTTCTGTTTTTTGGTTGAGCGGGTTAATGTTTCGGGAGGGGGATACTTTCCGCATGCTCCGGGGAGGGATCGCATCCGCCGTGTTTGTTCAGCTCAGACGTGCGACAGCTGAGGGTAGCACCTGAGCGTGTTACGTTCCCAGTGTTTGTCCGCTCGTAACATGGCCGATTACCCTCTGGCTTCTGTCTCATCCCGTACCTGACACACAGTGGCGAATGAAGTGCCGCTATGTGGCCTCTAATTGCTCTCCGAGCGTTAATATGCTCTCGTGTTTGGAGTGTTTCATTTTGGCGCAGCCCGGTGTAATGACACAAAGACCGCCAGGTGGGAGCAGTGGAATTGAACCTTTTTTGGAAAAAAAAGAAGCTTGGAATCAAGCGAAGCGTGCAAAATCCTGCTGCTTGCATGGAGGACTCACAAATGACTGCGAGAGTTAGCAGGCAACAGAGAGCGATTTCTATACTTGATTGCTTGAGGGTGGGGAAAAAGTTAGGACACCCCATGCATTTGCAACATATGCATTAGAAAATATGGGAAAGTGAGAAAAAAAATACTGTATTTTCCTATATTATTATTATACTTTTCTAAATGTGAAACACTTCCTACTGGTCTATATCAGTGTTTTTCAACCACTGTGCCGCGGCACACTAGTGTGCCGTGAGAGTATCTCTTATGTGTGACTGCCATCTACTGGTCACACTAATCTTTTCACCACGTACCAAACAAAATAGCTTCAAGGTCGGTAAGCACAACCAAAATTATTCCGTACATTAGGCGCACCGGGCTATAAGGCGCACTGTCGAGTTTTTGAGAAAATTAAAGGATTTTAATTGCGCCTTATAGTCCGCAAAATACGGTAAGTGATTTTTTTTAAATCATAAATTAAAACAAAAATAAATTAATTAATACAATAATCAAATGCAGAGGATAATTTCACCACACCGAGTGTGTGTTTGTGTGACAATCATTGGTACTTTAACTTTGTCATGTCTGTGTGATCATGTTTTTGTTTTAGTCATGTTCGGTTTTGTTTTTGGACTTTTTGTGCACTTTTGTTTTGTCACCATAGCAACCATTAGTTTTCACCTGTCACGTCACGCACCTGTTTCACGTTTTGAGTCACGCACCTGTTTTCGTTAATCATGTCTATAGTATTTAAGTTCATTGTTTTCAGTTTGTCGGGCTGACGACAACCCGCATTCATATCCCTGTCACACTCTGTTTACCTCTGCGTACTTCATGCCCTGTCCAAGTAAGTTTTTTCTGTCAAGACTTGGACTATGGCGTGGTTTGTTCTCCCGTGGTGCAAATGAACATTTGGACCAGACATGGCGTGAAGGTGAAGACATATTTAATTTTACTATAACAAAAAGAACAAACTAAAGGTGCGCACAAGGCGGAAGTACAAACTTGACAAATGAAACCAATACTTGCACGTGGGCAAAAAACTAAGGACATGAACAAAAGTCGCTAACTGTGGCATGAATCAAAAAAAACAACTTACTTGGACAGGGCATGAAGTACGCAGAGGTAAACAGAGTGTGACAGGGGTATGAATGCGGGTTGTCATCAGCCCGACAAACTGAAAACAATGAACTTAAATACTACAGACATGATTAACGAAAACAGGTGCGTGACTCAAAACGTGAAACAGGTGCGTGACGTGACAGGTGAAAACTAATGGTTGCTATGGTGACAAAACAAAAGTGCACAAAAAGTCCAAAAACAAAACCGAACATGACTAAAACAAAAACAAGATCACACAGACATGACAAAGTTAAAGTACCAATGATTGTCACACAAACACACACTAGGTGTGGTGAAATTATCCTCTGCATTTGATTAATGTATTAATTGTTTATTTATTTTTCTTTTAATATATGATTAAAAAAATCACTTACCGTATTTTTCGGACTATAAGGCGCAAATAAAATCCTTTAATTTTCTCAAAACTCGACAGTGCGCCTTATAGCCCGGTGCGCCTAATGTACGGAATCATTTTGGTTGTGCTTACCGACCTTGAAGTTATTTCGTTTGGTACGTGGTAAGAGATAAGTGTGACCAGTAGATGGCAGTCACACATAAGAGATACTTGTAGACTGCAATATGATAGCAATATGACTCAAGTAAACAACACCAAAATGTTATATGTTCCATTGTAAATATAGAACATTACACACTGCGCTCAATAATCTTTTAAAATATTTTAGTACGACTTTGGTGAGCTATGAAGCCACACCGCTTGATGGATTGTACTGTGCTTCAACATAGGAGTATTATTATGGTGGGTGTATAAGGTAAGACATATTATCTGGCGTTTTCTTTCACCATATTATGCAAAAGCAACTTTTCTTACCTTCTGGTACCTGCTGATCTGTATTTGGGATCTGCATAAGTCCTGAAAAATTGTGTGCATCCGCCCTTGTAGGCCGTGGCAACACGGTAGTCTCTCTTCTTGTTATGTGACATTCATCCTCCACTGTTGCCATTTGTAATATAAAGTAGTGTCAAGTTCTTACTTATATCTGTCAGTAAACCCGCCATGAAAGCACTAAAACATACCGGTGTAGTGAGTTTACATTATTCACCCAAGGAACTTTAGTTATTAGAGAGTTCCGGGCGGACGGTTTTTCACGGGACACATTTCAGGCGTTGTTGTTGCACTAGTGCTGCTCTGTTATTGATTGAAGTAAAGTGTGAATGTCATTAAAACAGTTAGCGCCGTCTTTTGACACTTCTTCCACCCCCGTCCTTGCACGCTACACCGCTACAACAAAGATGACGGGGAGAAGACGCTGTCGAAGGTGAGCCACGTAAATAAGACCGCCCACCAAACGGTGTATCCTGAAGCGACTGTCAGAAAGCGACTTGAAGATGATGTGTAAAACATCATCTATGCAACATTTTGACGAAAGAACCACCATTACATGTTATGTAGACCAGTGTTTTTCTGAGCCAAGGCACATTTTTTTCATTGAAAAAATTCTGAGGCACACCACCTGCAGAAAACATAAAAAAATTAAACTCCGTAGCTGATATTGACAGTAAAAAGTCGTTGTCGCAATTGTTGGATATGACATTAAAGCATAACCAAGCATGCATCACTGTAGCTCTTATCTCAAAGTAGGTGTACTGTCACCACCTGTCACATCACACCCTGACTTGTTTTGAGTTGTTTGCTTTGTTTTTGCAATCAAGACTATTTAAGTTGTGCGGACGCAATCCTTCTTTGTGGGGACATTGTTGATTGTCATGTCATGTACGGATGTACTTGGTGGATGCCGTCTGCTCCACATGCTGCAAGTCTTTGCTGTCGTCCAGCATTCTGTTTTTGTTTACTTTGCAGCCAGTTCAGTTTTAGTTTCGTTCTGCATAGCCTTCCCTAAGCTTCAATGCCTTTTCTTAACTTGAAATCATGTCCCTCAAATGACAACACAGCACCATTCCCTCTGGCATGCAATTTGTATGTTGAAATTCCTGATATTATCTAATAATAAAAAGTATGATTTAAGGAGAAAACCTGTTGTATTGCGCACATTAAAATAACACAATTCAGGGCTCGTTCATGGTGCTAAAGTTTAGGCACGTTTCTCCCTTGACCGTACAGAAAGAATAAGGACATGTGACCAGCTTTAGATACACATAATAAGACCTTTTGTCAAAATATTTACACCAAGTAACAAATGTTTGCAGAAATGTATTCTCTGTCATCTGCATGTCCATCAGTCTTTCTTGCGTTCCAGATTTGACTGACTTGTGTAAGTCATGCAAGTGGCCACGCTGAGTGTTTCCTCCAGGCTTGAGTCAAACAGACCTGATCTCTGGTGATTTCCGGCGGTTCAGATCTTTACGGGGATACATCCAGGCGTGCTGGGTTTTGAACTTATCTCCTTTACTGCGACACACAGCCACTATCACCGCATCAAATGCTGCACATTGTGCACAGCGGCAGGTCAACTGCTACTTTGCTGGAGATGTAACTTCCACATAAAACACCATTTCTGTGTTCCTACATGTTTATTATTTATGCCAAAAAACACAATTCCGTATCGCATCAACGTCGTTAATGGGCCTATACACATATAGACTTGTTTACTAGCATTTTGTGACACACTTCCTTACATGCAACACACAGCACATCTGCAACTATTACCGCCTAGGTGTCAAAGTCAAGGCCCGTGGGCCAGATCCGGCCCGCGAAGGAATGATCTGTGGCCCCCTGGGATGATTAATATTAGAAGCGGCCCGCAGGCCACAGCCGCCTGCTGCTGTTTTGCACGAACCAATACTCCATCAGTGTTGGCGCTAGGATTTTTCAAAACAGGGTCCCAGGGTCCCCATCAAGTCATAAAAATGGGGTCCCTCAGTAAAATTTTGGGGTCCCACTTTTTTGTAACAAATGATAAATGTATGCATTATGCTGTTATATAATAATAACAATCATAATAATTAGCTTTATTGTCTCCGAGGAGGGCAACACGGTGGGGGAGGGGTCAGTGCGTCTGCCTCACAATACGAAGGTCCTGGGTTCGATCCTGCGCTTGGGATCTTTCTGTGTGGAGTTTGCATGTTCTCCCCGTGACTGCGTGGGTTCCCTCCGGGTACTCCGGCTTCCTCCCACCTCCAAAGACATGCACCTGGGTATAGGCCACTCCCACCTCCAAAGACATGCACCTGGGGGTAGGCCACTCCCACCTCTAAAGACATGCACCTGGGAATAGACCCCTCTCACCTCCAAAGACATGCACCTGGGGATAGACCCCTCCCACCTCCAAAGACATGCACCTGGGGATAGTTCACTCCCACCTCCAAAGACATGCACCTGGGTATAGGCCACTCCCACCTCCAAAGACATGCACCTGGGTATAGGCCACTCCCACCTCCAAAGACATGCACCTGGGTATAGGCCACTCCCACCTCCAAAGACATGCACCTGGGGATAGGCCCCTCCCACCTCCAAAAACATGCACCTGGGAATAGACTTCTCCCACCTCCAAAGACATGCACCTGGGGATAGACCCCTCCCACCTCCAAAGACATGCACCTGGGGATAGACCCCTCCCACCTCCAAAGACATGCACCTGGGGATAGGCCACTCCCACCTCCAAAGACATGCACCTGGGGATAGGCCCCTCCCACCTCCAAAGACATGAACCTGGGGATAGACCCCTCCCACCTCCAAAGACATGCACCTGGGTATAGGCCCCTCCCACCTCCAAAGACATGCACCTGGGGATAGTTCACTCCCACCTCCAAAGACATGCACCTGGGGATAGACCCCTCCCACCTCCAAAGACATGCACCTGGGAATAGACTCCTCCCACCGCCAAAGACATGCACCTGGGGATAGGCCACTCCCACCTCCAAAGACATGCACCTGGGGATAGACCCCTCCCACCTCCAAAGACATGCACCTGGGGTTAGGCCCCTCTCACCTCCAAAGACATGCACCTGGGGATAGACCCCTCCCACCTCCAAAGACATGCACCTGGGGATAGGCCACTCCCACCTCCAAAGACATGCACCTGGGTATAGGCCACTCCCACCTCCAAAGACATGCACCTGGGGATAGGCCCCTCCCACCTCCAAAAACATGCACCTGGGAATAGACTTCTCCCACCTCCAAAGACATGCACCTGGGGATAGACCCCTCCCACCTCCAAAGACATGCACCTGGGGATAGACCCCTCCCACCTCCAAAGACATGCACCTGGGGATAGGCCACTCCCACCTCCAAAGACATGCACCTGGGGATAGGCCCCTCCCACCTCCAAAGACATGAACCTGGGGATAGGCCACTCCCACCTCCAAAGACATGCACCTGGGGATAGGCCCCTCCCACCTCCAAAGACATGCACCTGGGGATAGTTCACTCCCACCTCCAAAGACATGCACCTGGGGATAGGCCACTCCCACCTCTAAAGACATGCACCTGGGTATAGGCCACTCCCACCTCCAAAAACATGCACCTGTGAATAGACTTCTCCCACCTCCAAAGACATGCACCTGGGTATAGGCCACTCCCACCTCTAAAGACATGCACCTGGGGATAGACCCCTCCCACCTCCAAAGACATGCACCTGGGTATAGGCCACTCCCACCTCCAAAGACATGCACCTGGGTATAGACCACTCCCACCTCCAAAGACATGCACCTGGGTATAGGCCACTCCCACCTCCAAAGACATGCACCTGGGGATAGGCCCCTCCCACCGCCAAAGACATGCACCTGGGGATAGGCCACTCCCACCTCCAAAGACATGCACCTGGGGATTGGCCACTCCCACCTCCAAAGACATGCACCTGGGGATAGGTTGATTGACAACACTAAATGGTCCCTAGTGTGTGAATGTGAGTGTGAATGTTGTCTGTCTATCTGTGTTGGCCCTGTGATGAGGTGGCAACTTGTCCAGGGTGTACCCCGCCTCCCGCTCGAATAGGCTCCAGCACCCCCGCGACCCCGAACGGGACAAGCGGTAGAAAATGGATGGATTGCCGGGACGGTTTGTCCAAACCTCTTCGAACCTGAAATGCATTGCCGAATTCTTCCACCACCCGGGTTTTTGCTACAACCACCTTCAAGCCCTTCCGTCAGCTACTTCAGGAGTCCCACAAGCCATCTACCTTCAGTAAAACTGATGACTCTTGATGGACTTCTTGACCAGTGACCAGTGACCAGTGACCAGTGACCAGTGACCACCACTACTGCTGCCACTGATGATTACATTTAAACTTAAAATGTCCAATCTACGTTGATCCAGAAGTTTAGTTTTTTCGTCTTGAAGTTGTGGCAAAATGGCAAACGTTTTCTGATGGTCCCATGATCATATTTGAGGATTTTTAGAGAGTTCTCTAAGCATTGTGTGGTCTGTTCTTGCCCTGAGCCAGCAAGTGCCAGGGCATGTTGGCAGTTGATTACATTTAAACTTAAAATGTCCAATCTACGTTGATCCAGAAGTTTAGTTTTTTCGTCTTGAAGTTGTGGCAAAATGGCAAGAGTTTTCTGATGGTCCCATGATCATATTTGAGGATTTTTAGGGAGTTCTCTAAGCATTGTGTGGTCTGTTCTTGCCCTGAGCCAGCAAGTGCCAGGGCATGTTGGCAGTTGTTTTACTGGATGTGCACTTGTAAATTATTTTCCAGGCTGAGGAAGGGCTGATTCAAATTGTTTATAGATCTCTTCATATCTTTCCCCAGACATATACTGTATGTGTTGACATGGTATTTTTTTCTTTCTTTCTGAAAGCCTCAGACTCTTTGGCTCTCTCCATGGTGATTCCACTCCCTAAATCTCTGAGGTTTAAATAAGACAGACGTCTACCACAGTGACCTTGGATAAATGTTCTATTCGTTTAACCCTGGCATGTTGCACCTGAATCTCATTTTAAAAAGTTTGACAAAGTAATGCCTTGAAGCTATTCAATAATCTGTAGTAGCTATCGTTGTTTTATCGTTCATAATTAGTTTGTTGTACTTTTTGTTCGATTGGGCATTTTAGCAAAGTTGTATGGCGGCTGTCAGTAAAGGCCCAGCATGCACCAGTGACGTGCGGTGAGGTTGATGGCTGGTGAGGCACTGACTTCATCACAGTCAGATTTACAAACATATGAACCCTAAAGAGTATCTTATTCACCATTTGATTGGCAGCAGTTAACGGGTTATGTTTAAAAGCTCATACCAGCATTCTTCCCTGCTTGGCACTCAGCATCAAGGCTTGGAATTGGGGGTTAAATCACCAAAAATGATTCCTGGGCGCGGCGCCGCTGCTGCCCACTGCTACCCTCACCTCCCAGGGGGTGAACAAGGGGATGGGTCAAATGCAGAGGACAAATTTCACCACACTTAGTGTGTGTGTGACAATCATTGGTACTTTAACTTAACTTTATTATGGTCTTACCTTTACTTATAAAATAAGTCCATTAATGCACCCCCTGACGAGAGTGTTATATCAACTAAAGCCCTCACTTCAACTTTCCACGTGCAAGATTGAATCTATTTAAAAAAGTGTAACCGAGGGTTTATAAATGTCGCCTATACTGTATGAAACTACAAAATAACAAACACGGAGGCTCCAGTTTACACGAGGACCACTTTATTTACCTTCTTTCAAAAACCTCCGCAACGTGACATCACTTCCGCTCCTAGCGCCTTCAAAATAAGAGCTCAAGGCATATACTGTATAACGGCGCATAACAGGAACTTAACATCACAAAGAGGAAAGCCCATAAATATAGGTTACAAAAGTTATTTAATAAGAAGCCAAAAAGTGCAGAAACAATAATGTTCGTGTTGGAGGAGTTGTGAATTAGGTACACCTGCAGTCCGCAGGTGTACCTAATGTTGTGGCCCTGCAGTCATTCACAACTCCTCCAACACGAACATTATTGTTTTTGCACTTTTTGGCTTCTTATGAAATAACTTTTTTAAATAGATTCAATCTTGCACGTGGAAAGTTTAAGTGTGGGCTTTAGTTGATATAACACTCCCGTCAGGGGTTGCCGTGCATTCTACGGCGGGGGTGCAGGAGGCGAGCCTCAGCCAGTGCGTCTTTTGCAGCCGTTTTATGATCGCTCAGCACAAGAAATACTTTACACACATACAGTTGTTGACAAAATACACTGTACATTATATACCTCAGCTAACTAAACTATGGAAATGTATAATATAATTCATATAGCAATACAGTCTCACTGCACAGCAGACCAGCAGTTAGCCGAGTCCGTCCATGTTGAGGCACTGAATGACGTGCCTCGACTGGCTGCTGTTCACCGCACCGTCTCTTCTCAGTATTTGAACGGCAAATGTGAAAATTCAGCGATTTTAAATAAAAATAATCTAAAACGGGTGAAGTTAAATGGAAAATAACGTTATAGTATAATCACTGGCTACATATAACAATTTAATAAAAAAAAAATATTTTTACTTTTTTTTTTTTCCATGATGGGGCCTCACCTGCCTCTAGTGACTGCATGTCACTGGTATGAAGGTTAATTTAGAGCATCTCAAAAAAATGGTATTCACAATGAGACCTGCACTCAATGAATTTATAAGTATGTACATTTCACACTCACCTTCGTGTGTGTTATTATTTTAGCTGAAAATTAGCATTTTGTTTTTCTTTCAAATGTTGAATAATAAATGGCTAAAATGGTCATACAGTATGAAGAAATATATATATATATATATATATATATATATACATTGCCAAAAGTATTTGGCCACTTGCCTTGATTCACATATGACCTTGAAGTGCCATCCCATTCCTCACCCATAGGGTTCAATATGACCTTTTGCAGCTATAACGGCTTCAACTATTCTGGGAAGGCTGTCCACAAGGTTGCGGAGTGTGTTTATAGGAATTTTTCCACCATTCTTCCAAAAGCGCATTGGTGAGGTCACTGTCAAATGAGGGTCGCAGCTTGCTGCGGGATTGTTCTTCCAACGCAAGATAGACGGCTACGGACAACAGCGTGAAGGTAGGCTAGGATTTATTTAACATAAATCATGCACTACCGCGAACATAAACAATACAACCACAATCAACAACAAAAAAAAAGAGGCAAGCGTGCCTAAAACGCAAGTGAAGCTAATCTTAAACAAAAACTAGGACATGGACATGGAAACTTACTTTTGTCAAAACGAGACCTGAACCGGAGTGACATAATGACAATGCAGGCAGGACGAGTGATGAACAAGGTATGCTTAAATAACAGTGACATGATTGGTGACAGGTGTGTGTGAGTCAAAACGTGAAACAGGTGCGTGACGTGACAGGTGAAAACTAATGGTTGCTATGGTGACAAAACAAAACAAAAGTGCACAAAAAGTCCAAAATTTAAACCGAACATTACTAAAACAAAACATGATCACACAGACATGACAGAATCCCCCCCTTACGGACAGATCCCAGATGTCCAAAAACAATATCAACAAGAGTCATGGGAGGGCGGGAGGGGGACATGGCGGTGGGTCGCCAGGCCACGTGTCCCCGTATCCAGCGGGGCAGAGTTAGGTGGCGGCGGCGAGTGGAACGCCGCTGCAGCAGGCGAGGCGGGCGCCCAGGGAATGGCCACATTCGTGGCCGACTGGGAGGTGGGCGCACTTGGCGTGGCGGGCGACCAGGTAGCGGCCATATCCGTGGCCGACGAGGAGGCAGGCGCGTCGTCATCGTGGCAGGCGTGGCTTGGCGTGGTGAGTCAGGCGGCGAAGCTCGGCGTGGCGGGTCAGGCGGCGAAGCTCGGCGTGGCGGGTCAGGCGGCGAAGCTCGGCATGGGTCTTGGTATAGGTCTTGGTCTTGGCGTGGGTCTTGGCATGGCAGGTCTTGGTCTTGGCATGGCGGGTCTTGGTCTTGGTCTAGGTCTTGGCATGGCGGGTCTTGGTCTTGGCATGGCGGGTCTTGGTCTTGGTCTTGGCATGGCGGGTCTTGGTCTTGGTCTTGGTCTTGGTCTTGGCATGGCGGGTCTTGGTCTTGGCATGGCGGGTCTTGGTCTTGGTCTTGGCATGGCGGGTCTTGGCGTTGTGAAGCTGCGACTGGCGGCACTTGGCGTCGTGGAGCTGCGACTGGCGGCACTTGGCGTTGTGGAGCTGCGACTGGCGGCACTTGGCGTCGTGGAGCTGCGACCGGAGCTTGACGTCGTGGAGCTGCGACCGGAGCTTGACGTCGTGGAGCTGGTACCGGAGCTTGGCGTCGTGGAGCTGGTACCGGAGCTTGGCGTCGTGGAGCTGGTACCGGAGCTTGGCGTCGTGGAGCTGGTACCGGAGCTTGGCGTCGTGGAGCTACTGGTGCAGGTGGAGGTGGTCTAGCTGGGGGTTGCGGCTTGGCATGGCGAAGCTGAGTCACCCCACCTGTACAGTTCCCAGCCCTAGCCCCCCCCTCAAGGAGCGGATACCAGACGCGCTCCCCGCGGTCTGGAATCTTCTTTAGGGGTGGGTGTAGGGGGGTAGACTCCTCCCCACTAAATTGTCCAAAATGTCTATTCCCTACCCCCACTTTAGACTGTGTCTGAAAAAATCTAAATTTAGAGACAATTTTCTCAAAAGGATTTTTCTTTGAAACAAAGTCCATAGTGGGCGGCTGACAGAGGGTGTAAATAGACTCAAAAAAAAAATCTTGGTTTCTGACGTCATCACCAGTGGGCGGGATGACGTCATCAGCACGGGTCTTCTGTGGCGGGAAGGAAGAATGGGCTGGTTGTGGAATCTTGTTGTCCGGATGAAAATTTTGGGGGAACAACGCGTTATGCTGGCGAGAAAAAGCCTTTCTGGCTGGCTTCCATTTTTGCCAGTGCGTCTCCATCACGTCCTCGTGGCCGGTCTGCGGAAGAACGTATGCTGCCTGCATTCTGTCAAATGAGGGTCGCAGCTTGCTGCGGGATTGTTCTTCCAACGCAAGATAGACGGCTACGGACAACAGCGTGAAGGTAGGCTAGGATTTATTTAACATAAATCATGCACTACCGCGAACATAAACAATACAACCACAATCAACAACAAAAAAAAAGAGGCAAGCGTGCCTAAAACGCAAGTGAAGCTAATCTTAAACAAAAACTAGGACATGGACATGGAAACTTACTTTTGTCAAAACGAGACCTGAACCGGAGTGACATAATGACAATGCAGGCAGGACGAGTGATGAACAAGGTATGCTTAAATAACAGTGACATGATTGGTGACAGGTGTGTGTGAGTCAAAACGTGAAACAGGTGCGTGACGTGACAGGTGAAAACTAATGGTTGCTATGGTGACAAAACAAAACAAAAGTGCACAAAAAGTCCAAAATTTAAACCGAACATTACTAAAACAAAACATGATCACACAGACATGACAGTCACACACTGATGTTGGTGGAGAAAGCCTGGCTCTCAGTCTCCGTTCTAATTCATCCCAAAGGTGTTCTATCGGGTTCAGGTCAGGACTCTGTGCAGGCCAGTCAAGTTCATCCACACCAGACTCTGTCATCCATGTCTTTATGGACCTTGCTTTGTGCACTGGTGCACAGACATGTTGGAAGAGGAAGGATTGAATACCCTCAACAGTGTACAAAAGTGTCTATTTTTTGGCGCATTTAACATTCAATAAACGTATCTTACGCGGTACTGTCACAATTAAAATAATTGTATAAAACAAATGGAACATGAAAAAATTAAGATATAAAATAAGTCATGTAAGTCAGTGGTACCGTCGTAGTCCTTTGATTCGGCGGAAATTTCCCCATTGCATCGACGGTGTTGTACCAAAAGGTGATTGCCTACCAAAAATGGATTTCCTTCACGGGAGCGCGCACCACTCGCTAAACCTGCATTGCTTGGCTTCGTTTGTCCACAGTGGATTACTAGGTGTAAGACAAACACTTGATCTTCTATAGACTAGACTCTCACACTATTATGTTAGATCCACTATGGACTGGACTCTCACACTATTATGTTAGATCCACTATGGACTGGACTCTCATACTATTATGTTAGATCCACTATGGACTGGACTCTCACACTATTATGTTAGATCCACTATGGACTGGACTCTCACACTATTAACTAGATCCACTATGGACTGGACTCTCACACTATTAACTAGATCCACTATGGACTGGACTCTCACAGTATTAACTAGATCGATCCACTATGGACTGGACTCTCACACTATTATGTTGGATCCACTATGGACTGGACTCTCACAATATTATGTTAGATCCACTATGGACTGGACTCTCACACTATTATGTTAGATCCACTATGGACTGGACTCTCACACTGTTATGTTAGATCCACTATGGACTGGACTCTCACACTATTATGTTAGATCCACTATGGACTGGACTCTCACTATTATGTTAGATCCACTATGGACTGGACTCTCACACTATTATGTTAGATCCACTATGGACTGGACTCTCACACTATTAACTAGATCCACTATGGACTGGACTCTCACACTATTAACTAGATTCACTATGGACTGGACTCTCACAGTATTAACTAGATCGATCCACTATGGACTGGACTCTCACACTATTATGTTAGATCCACTATGGACTGGACTCTCACTATTATGTTAGATCCACTATGGACTGGACTCTCACTATTATGTTAGATCCGCTATGGACTGGACTCTCACACTATTATGTTAGATACACTATGGACTGGACTCTCACTATTATGTTGGATCCACTATGGACTGGACTCTCACACTATTATGTTAGATACACTATGGACTGGACTCTGACACTATTATGTTAGATCCACTATGGACTGGACTCTCACAATTGTATGTTAGATCCACTATGGACTGGACTATCACACTATTATGTTAGATCCACTATGGACTGGACTCTCACTATTATGTTAGATCCACTATGGACTGGACTCTGACACTATTATGTTAGATCCACTATGGACTGGACTCTCACACTATTATGTTAGATCCACTATGGACTGGACTCTCACACTATTATGTTAGATCCACTATGGACTGGACTCTCACACTATTATGTTAGATCCACTATGGACTGGACTCTCACACTATTATGTTAGATCCACTATGGACTGGACTCTGACACTATTATGTTAGATCCACTATGGACTGGACTCTCACAATTTTATGTTAGATCCACTATGGACTGGACTCTCACACTATTATGTTACTTGATTGGGACTTCCAAGTAAGTATCCAATCATAGCGCTAGGCCAGCTAGAAGGCCTTACTGACAACAACTCGTGATCTGATTGGCCATTGTCTATCAACTGTATGGGCCCGTTCACAGTGCACAGACATTGTTGATTCTGAAAGCCCCGGGCAGATTTGGTACAGCATGGCAACATAAGCTAGCTGAATTCTGATTGGATACAAACTAAAACACAAAACAACAGCATAGGAAGGAGCATAATATGACATGATCATGATTGGTGGTTATGTTAGGCCAGCAGAGAAGGCCCCAGCTGGTGTGGCTGCATGAAGCCACACCACTGAGATTACCTTCTTGTCATTGCACATCCCGCAGAATCTCTCGCTAAAACACAATAAGTTTGCATGTTTGCAGTCACGGCTGCCATTCCCCCCCCAACGCAAACAGTAATTTATGCTGGCAACAATGCCTTCAAAGTTGGTTTAGCAGATGTCACTTTTGGTGTTTCTTCTCCGCACCCACGCATGGATCTTCTATCAGGACGGCTTATCGGCATCAAGTGCTTAACAGCTTTTCAGATGCCTGGTGATCAGAACAATTTTTGGCTTGAGCCGCAGACTAAACAAACCGTAATGATGCAAGCTTGTGTAAAGATGCGCACGACAAACAACAAATGCCTGCGCTTGATGTTTTTATTAATGTTCCCTCCTCCAGTCTTTTTCATGCCGATCCAAAACACGGGGAACAACTTTGTTTTCGCTCCTGCAGAGCTGCAAAGGGAAATTCCTTCACCGAAACCTATCATCTGCCGTTTCTGTCTCGGCCTCGCAAATTTCCCCGGGGACGCTTGAGCGGATTGTGCCACGTTCTGTGCGAAATGTAATCAAAAACATTCAAACATCGCCGCAGTCGCCGGGAGTGCGCCGCAGAAAAAGGTGTACTCTTCACGAGCGTTATAACAAGCCGGCTCCTGTCACCGCGAAGTCAAAGCAGCTCCAACATTAACTTTTAACCGCGCTTTCTATTTTGCAACAAGGTTGGATGTGGAACAAAGTTAGCAGGCATCCTCTCAAGACCCCGGTGCTCTCATTTCCATGCAGAAGCCGGGGTGCCGGGGCTCCCCTCAAGTCACAACTTCTGGCTGACACGATAGCAAAGGAGCCGCTCACTGCAGCCAATCAAAAGACCTGAATTCTATTTGTTTTGTTTCAAGGGGAGATGACAAAGGCGCCCTCAAGGTCTTCTTCAAGACGTTCTGAAGGAGGCAGAGTGACGCGTTCAAGTGTCCGTCCTTGGCGGGACCTTTGCCGCGCGCCAGGTACACAAGCTGTCAGCCGTGGGAGGGATTTGTTTCATGTTTGCTGGGGAGTTATTAATATTCTCAAAGACAGAATTTTCCTCCCCCGGATTGAAATAAAGGATCCCACTTAAAAGGGGGAGAACTCATTTCAGGTTTTAATACGGTAAGCCTGTTGGAACCAATTAATGGAGGTACCGCGCCATCTTGCATTTCTCCTTGAGGAGATTAACTGGAACGCTGAAAAGGCCTCGCAGTATCCGGGACTTTGCTCATTCCCAGAATCTGTGTGCAATAGAGCTTTGATATGTGTGTGTGTGTGTGTGTGTGTGTGTGTTCCACATATTTTGGCTCCATGTCCTATAATTATTGCAAATTGATCCTAAAGCAGGAGTGGCCTAATCTTCGGCTGTGGAGCCAAAATGGTGTTTCCTAAAGTTTGGTAATACATTTGGCCCGGTTAATAGAGACTGGGTAAGTAGCACCGAGACTGGACGGGAGGCGAGCCTTCATTCTTCTTCCTTTTCTTGTGACTCTCACAAAGCATGCAGAAATATGAATTTCAGACACTGGGAGGAACCTAAGCTGCGTTTTAATGAGTGAGCTGTTTGGAAGAAGACCTCTCAAAATGTTCTGAGCAGTTTTGGACGACAGGTGCAGAGGTGGATCCCGAGCCAAGAATGTGTTTATTTTTGTATTCATGTCTTACCACCTTGAGATCAGTGGTGGGTCTTCTCTGCTGGCCTAACATAACCAGAAATCCTGATAATAATATTTTGATTTACTTTCCCTAAATATCTTCAAGCAGTGTTTTTCAACTGTGAGATACAGTCTGGTGTGCCGTGGAAGATGATCTAATTTCACCTATTTGGGTTAAAAATATTTTTTGCAAAGCAGTAATTATAGTCTGCAAATGATGTGTTGTTGTTGAGTGTCGGTGCTGTCTAGAGCAATACTTGCCAACCTTGAGACCTCCGATTTCGGGAGGTGGGGGGTGGGGCGGGGGCGTGGTTAGGGGCGTGGTTAAGAGGGGAGGAGTATATTTACAGCTAGAATTCACCAAGTCAAGTATTTCATATATATATATATATATATATATATATATATATATATATATATATATATATATTTATGTTCCTTAGCCTCTCGTGCCATCGGCACGCTTTCCTTTTCTTTTAGTTCCTGTCTTTTGTCCTGTGTAGTTAGATTAATAATAAATATGTTCCTACCTGATACCTTTGTCCGGAAAAGTCCGATTGCATCCCGAGAGAACAATCCTCGCAGTAAGTTGCTAAAACCCTCTCGTCGTGACAATGTGCGGGTTTATTGAAAAATAGACCGTTTTGTACACTGTTGAGGGGTGTCAATACAAAGTAGTGCGCAAGTGTGTTTCTGTATAGTATCTCCAGCCATGTCCATGTGGTGACATCTCTTACGCTATTTTGAGAGGCGAAGTCGGACTAAGTACATACCTGCCAACTTTTGAAATCAGAAAAACCTAGTAGCCAGGGTCCAGGGGCCGCAGGCCCCGGTAGGTCCAGGACAAAGTCCTGGTGGGGGGTTCAGGCCGACGCAAAATGATTATTAGCATTCAGACAGGTTAAAATGTTGCTAAAACCATCACTTTTCTATCAGTCACAGTGACTTTTCAAAACAAAAATATTACAGCAAAAATCATATGGGTTGATTGACATGTTTATTCTGTAAGCTAACTTCAATAGTTTGAAATTATTTTGACAGTTAATGCCAGTTATCCTGTCAACCTTTCACAAGACTTCAATTTGTTAATTGAAAGTATAAACAGTATAAACACTTTTTACAGTAAACAAATGGTAAAACAGTACTAAACAATTCCATTAAAAACAAAATTGGTGTCATTATTAACTTTCTGTCCAAGCTTGTATAATCTACTGCCTTGTTCAATTGTAAAAAATATTCTGTGCCTAAAATTCACATTTCTATCACAATTATCATACTGTAAACATGGTAAGCTAACTTCATTAAAATTAATAGTCCTGTCAATAGCATGGAATTACAATTCAAATGTAGTTTTTTTGTAAGCCTTTCAAAAGAATTCAAAATATGAAAAATTTATGAAAATTAATTTAAGCCATCAGACACTTGAAAAGTGGCACATCACATCTCTAATGTAATCATTTGAACTTTTCAACAGAAATAGCACTGCAAAAATATTAAGGACATACTTCTGTATTTTGGTAGTTATGCTGTCAACATTTAACAAGATTTCTTCAACTTGGACTTGAAAGCATAAATAGTATAAACACTTTTAACAGTATAACAGTACTAAACAATTCCAATAGATAACATTGGTGTCATTACCTTTTTGTGGCTAAAATCCAAATTGTATCGCTAGCAACGGCATTAGACTTGTGTTTTTTTGTCCCAACGTGGTCTTTTACATTGCTAATTCCTCCGTGTCCGATCGAAAAATCTTGTCTGCACAAGGTGCAATTCGCGTAGTTTTCACCCTTTTTGGAACGGATAATTATTCCCGGATAGGCTTTTGAATATTCTTCACGGAATGACTGCAGTTTTCTTTTCGGTTTAAGACTCGTTTGCGATTTTTCTCCGGCTGATTCCATGATCGTTCGCTCGTTTGGAAACAATGGCAACTGGTGCCTCGTGCTTGGCAGCGGTGGTATAAATAGCCTCCCGCATGGCATTCGGAATGGCTCGATAGGAAGTTACGGGAAGCAGTGTCGATTGTCATTGTTGTTACGCGATTTCGTGAATAAAACTTTTAAAAAAATATTTTTTTTTAATTAATGAAAAACCGTATTTTTTATCACTGCAACCGTAACCCGGAATAGGTTGATGAAAACCGTACTAATTACGGGAAAACCGGAGTAGTTGGCAGGTATGTAAGTAGGAGATCACTGAAGGCCTAGGTGGGAAACACCACTGCTTGAGATCAGTAGCTGACTTTGTGATTCATTTCAGATCGCACTTCTCTTCATTTTGACTTCTTGTTTTAAAGCTAAAGCTATCGACCCTCCGGATTGAGACTGCCATGAGAGTTGCCGAGAGGCGGTTTCTCTGCCGGGCAGGTAACCTCCAGGCTGTGTCGACATGCGGCGCCTCAACCTCGTTCTTTTTCTGTCATTGTCACCTCCTACTCTACCCCCCACCACGAGGTGTGCGTAGTATCCTCGGCTCATTAGGCCTCAAAGAAATTTAAGCGCGGCATGCCATTTAACTCCCCCCAAACGCAGTCTGTCATTAGAAAGCCAGGCTGTCACGGTGACACTGTTTTTGGTGCGCCGTGTTTGTTGCCTCATTTCTTTTAATTTTATCTCCATTAGCTTAATTCTTTTTTAATATTTCCATCTAACGAACTTTACAGTCCATTTTGTCTCAGTGTCTTGCTAAGCGAGTTTTATGAAGCAGACAGTTCCATCTGAGGGGCTGTGGGGGGGGGCGTGGGTAACAATGATGGGCAACCATGCTTTTGTCAGCGGATTTTTGGTACGCTCGCTCATCGTTCTGCTTCTTCGCCTTGATTATACAAACAAAAAAAAATGCACAAAGTTCATTACCAACCGGGCTAATTAGGCCCGTAGACGGAAAGGCTGATGTCTCAAGCTGTTGAGCTCTTAAAGATTTACCTTCACTGCCATTTACCTTCTTCCTTCAACAGTCCCCTGAGTTCCAGCCAGCCTCTGTCCGGCTTCAAAATAACACTTAAGCATAGACGCCCATCTACATTTCTGCCAGTGGGTGCTTGGTGTGGGTGTATTAGTGTTGTCCCGATACCAATATTTTGGTACCGGTACCAAAGGTATTTTGGTACTTTTCGGTACTTTTCTAAATAAAGGGGACCACAAAAAATGTCATTATTGTCTTTATTTTAACAAAAAAATCTTACGGTACAGTAAACATGTTTATTATTGTCATGATCTGCAGTCTGGATTGTGTTTTTTGTTATTTTCTGATCCTTAAGATCACATGCCTGCCAACTTTTGAAATCAGAAAAACCTAGTAGCCAGGGTCCAGGGGCCGCAGGCCCCGGTAGGTCCAGGACAAAGTCCTGGTGGGGGGTTCAAACTTCGCCCCCCGACGCAAAATGATTATTAGCATTCAGACAGGTTAAAATGTTGCTAAAACCATCACTTTTCTATCAGTCACAGTGACTTTTCAAAACAAAATTATTACAGCAAAAATCCTATGGGTTGATTGACATGTTTATTCTGTAAGCTAACTTCAATAGTTTGAAATTATTTTGACAGTTAATGCCAGTTATCCTGTCGACCTTTCACAAGACTTCAATTTGTTAATTGAAAGTATAAACAGTATAAACACTTTTTACAGTAAACAAATGGTAAAACAGTACTAAACAATTCCATTAAAAAAAAAATTGGTGTCATTATTAACTTTCTGTCCAAGCTTGTATAATCTACTGCCTTGTTCAATTGTAAAAAATATTTTGTGCCTAAAATTCACATTTCTATCACAATTATCATACTGTAAACATGGTAAGCTAACTTCATTAAAATTAATAGTCCTGTCAATAGCATGGAATTACAATTCAAATGTAGTTTTTTTGTAAGCCTTTCAAAAGAATTCAAAATATGAAAAATTAATGAAAATTAATTGAAGCCATCAGACACTTGAAAAGTGGCACATCACATCTCTAATGTAATCATTTGAACTTTTCAACAGAAATAGCACTGCAAAAATATTAAGGACATACTTCTGTATTTTGGTAGTTATGCTGTCAACATTTAACAAGATTTCTTCAACTTGGACTTGAAAGCATAAATAGTATAAACACTTTTAACAGTATAACAGTACTAAACAATTCCAATAGATAACATTGGTGTCATTACCTTTTTGTGGCTAAAATCCAAATTGTATCGCTAGCAACGGCATTAGACTTGTGTTTTTTTGTCCCAACGTGGTCTTTTACATCGCTAATTCCTCCGTGTCCGATCGAAAAATCTTGTCTGCACAAGGTGCAATTCGCGTAGTTTTCACCCTTTTTGGAACGGATAATTATTCCCGGATAGGCTTTTGAATATTCTTCACGGAATGACTGCAGTTTTCTTTTCGGTTTAAGACTCGTTTGCGATTTTTCTCCGGCTGATTCCATGATCGTTCGCTCGTTTGGAAACAATGGCAACTGGTGCCTCGTGCTTGGCAGCGGTGCTATAAATAGCCTCGCGCATGGCATTCGGAATGGCTCGATAGGAAGTTACGCGAAGCAGTGTCGATTGTCATTGTTGTTACGCGATTTCGTGAATAAAACTTAAAACATTTTTTTTTTTTTAATTAATGAAAAAAACTTATTTTTTATCACTGCAACCGTAACCCGGAATAGGTTGATGAAAACCGTACTAATTACGGGAAAACCGGAGTAGTTGGCAGGTATGTTATTGTCATGATCTGCAGTCTGGATTGTGTTTTTTGTTATTTTCTGATCCTTAAGATCAGCCGATCAGCTGCTGTTGACGGTCCCTGACACAAGGCTGAAGCTTAGAGGTGACAGAGCTTTCGCCGTTGCTGCTCCCAAGCTCTGGAACGACCTACCTCTGAGTGTTAGACAAGCCTCCTCTTTTCCTGTTTTTAAATCTCTCTTAGAAACATACTTTTATTCCATGGCTTTTAACACTGAGTGATATCCATCCTGCAATGGCGCCCCATAATACACCTGCTGTGAACCTGTTTTTATGTTTTTATTTATTCTATTTTATTTATTTTTTGTCGTGTTCTGTTTGTGTTGTGTTGTGTTTGCTCGGTACTCGTTTTATCTTTTAACCTGTCCATTGTACAGCACTTTGGCTACCCCTGTGGTACATTTTAAATGTGCTTTATAAATAAAGTTGATTTGATTTGATTTGATTTGATTTGTTTAAGACTCCATTAGTTCCTGTTTTTGCGCTCCCTTGTTTGGTCACCATGGCGACTCATTGGTTTCACCTGCCTCATGTAACACACGCACCTGGCTCTAATCAAAGAGACTATTTAAGCCTGTCGTTGCTAGTTAGTCGGCTGGCGACATTGCTCTGTACATGTTCTTTTCATGCTCTGTTCATGCCATAGTTGATGCCATAGTTGCCAACCTTGAGACCTCCGATTTCGGTAGGTGGGGGGGTGGGGTGTCGTTGGGGGCGTGGTTAAGAGGGGAGGAGTATATTGACAGCTATAATTCACCAAGTCAAGTATTTCATATATATATATATATATATATATATATATATATATATATATATATATATATATAAATATGTATATACATCCTGAAAATATGCAAACAAAACTGTGTTTAGATAGTTGATACTTCAAACTTGCATAAATATAACATGAATATAACATAACTTGGCTTCTGAGAGCTTAAAAATGTAATGAATAAAATGCTAAAGTCGTTGATAAACAAGCAATTATTTTAATAATGAAATATGGTCATTTTAAATTAATTATTATGATAATTTAAAATGTATTATTTCAAATATGTTTATTTTAATGTACCGGTATAATTCTATGGCTGGATGTAATAAGGAGTCAGAAAAAATACAAAAAAAAAAATGTTGATGTTTTTAGCAAAATGTAGTACAAATGTATTTAGTTATTTAAAAAAAAAAATTTTTAATTAATAAATATATTTATTTTTAGGTAAGATAATCATAATAATACAATGTATCTCTAGTCTGGATGATTTAGTTCTTGTCACCCTGTTGTCCTCCCGTAGTGAAAAAAGGCTGTCCTCACTCAGGTCCGCATGGAGCTGGAGGGGGCGTGGCCTCCAGTTCCTGCTGAAAATTGGGAGATTTTCGGGAGAATATTTGTCCCGGGAGGTTTTCAGGAGAGGCGCTGAATTTCGGGAGTCTCCCGGAAAATTCGGGAGTGTTGGCAAGTATGGTTGATGCTGATTGTTCATGCTCTGTTCATACTGCTCGTTCCATGCCTTGCCGAGTAAGTTTTTGTTTATTCATGCCACAGTTAGCGAGTTTTTGTTTCATGTTCATAGTTTACACTAAGTGTTAGTTTTTGTTTCCTTCGTTAAGTTGTGCCTTCGCCTTGTGCGCCTTTTTGTTTTGTAGTACTTTGAGTTTGAGATTAAATCATGTTTTTACCTGCACGCCTTGTCCAGAGTAGTCCGTTTGCTTCCCGGGAAAACAATCCTCGCATTAATTTGCGAAAACCAATTTATGACAATTATTGCAAGTTTGTCCTTAAATAAAATAGTGAACATACAAGACAACTTTTCTTTTAGTCGTAAGTAAACAAACAAAGGCTCCTAATTAGTCTGCTAACATATGCAGTAACATATTGTGTCATTTATACACCTATTATTTTGTCAACATTATTAAGGATAAGTGGTAGAAAATGAATTATTAATCTACTTGTTCATTTACTGTTAATATCTGCTTATTTTATGTTTGAACATGTTCTATCTACACTTCTGTTAAAATGTAATAATCATTTATTCGTCTGTTGTTTGATACTTTACATTAGTTTTGGATGATACCACACATTTGGGTATCAATCCGATACCAAGTAGTTACAGGATCATACATTGGTCATATTCAAAGTCCTCATGCGTCCAGGAATATATTTACTGAGTTTATAAATAATATACATTTTTAAATAATGAAAGAAGATTTTGTAATATTAAGAAATATCGATCAACTAGATACGCTATTGTACGTGGTATCATTACAGCGGATGTTAGGTGTCGATCCACCAATGGCGTTTGTTTATATTGTAGCGTCTTTCAAGAGTTGTTGCTCCAGGGAATTCTGGGAATTTATTCTGTTGTGTTTATGTTGTGTTGCAGTGCATAATATCCTTCCAAACTGTGTTTGTCGATGTTGTTTATTGTGGTTTCACTATATGGCACATGTTTACGACAGTGTTGTTTAGTATGGTTTCACTATATGGCACATATTTATGACAGTGTTGATATTGTTTATACTGCCACCCTTAGTGTGACATAGCTGTTGAGTAAGTATGCACTTCATTCACTCGTTTGCAGTGTGTATAGAGCAGTGACGTGCAGTCACTAGAGGCAGGTGAGGCGGGGCCTCACCTGCCATCATGGAAAGAAAAAAAATGTAAAAAGAAAAAAAAGAAAAATAAATTGTTATATGTATCCAGTGATTATACTATAAAGTTATTTACCAGTTTTAGATTATTTTTATTCAAAATCGCTAAATTTTCACATTTGCTGTTCAAATACTGAAAAGAGACAGTGTGGTGATCAGCAGCCAGTTGAGGCACGTCACTCAGTGCCTCAACATGGATTGCGCAATGACTCGGCTAACTGCTGGCCTGCTGTGCAGTGAGACTGTATTGCTATATGAACTATATTATACATTTCCATAGTTTAGTTAGCTGAGGTATATAATGTACAGTGTATTTTGTCAACAACTGTATGTGTGTAACGTATTTCTTGTGCTGAGCGATCATAAAACAGCTGCAAAAGACGCACTGGCTGAGGCTCCAGTAATCCCGCCTCCTGCACCCCCGCCGTAGAATTGTTATATAAACTAAAGCCCACACTTAAACTTTCCACGTGCAAGATTGAATCTATTTAAAAAAGTTATTTCATAAGAAGCCAAAAAGTGCAAAAACAATAATATTCGTGTTGGAGGAGTTGTGAATGACTGCAGGGCCACAACATTAGGTACACATGCAGACTGCAAGTGTACCTAATTCACAACTCCTCCAACACGAACATTATTGTTTTTGCACTTTTTGGCTTCTTATTAAATAACTTTTGTAACCTATTTTCATGGCCTTTTCTCTTTGTGATGTTAAGTTCCTGTTATGCGCTGTTATACAGTATATGCCTTGAGCTCTTATTTTGAAGGCGCTAAGAGCGGAAGTGACGACACGTTGGAGTGGAGCGGAGGTTTTTGAAAGAAGGTAAATAAAGTGGTCCTCGTGTAAACTGGAGCCTCCGTGTTTGTTATTTTGTAGTTTCATACAGTATAGGTGACATTTATAAACCCTCGGTTACACTTTTTTAAATAGATTCAATCTTGCACGTGGAAAGTTGAAGTGAGGGCTTTAGTTGTGGACTTCATTTATAAGTAAAGGTAAGACCATAATAACGTTTTTTTTTATTAAATGTGCTTTTTTGTGTGCTACAGTTTGTATGTGTAAAGTTAAAGTTAAGTTAAAGTACCAATGATTGTCACACACACACTAGGTGTGGTGAAATTTGTCCTCTGCATTTGACCCATCCCCTTGATAACCCCATGGGAGGTGAGAGGAGTAGTGGGCAGCAGCGGCGCCGCGCCCGGAAATAATTTTTGGTGATTTAACTCCCAATTCCAAGCCTTGATGCTGAGTGCCAAGCAGGGAAGAATGCTGGTATGAGCTTTTAAACATAACCCGTTAACTGCTGCCAATCAAATGGTGAATAAGATACTCTTTAGGGTTCATATGTTTGTAAATCTGACTGTGATGAAGTCAGTGCCTCACCAGCCATCAACCTCACCGCACGTCACTGGTATAGAGTCAAGATGATTGTGTCATTAGATCATAATGACAATGAAACCTTGGTTAAACTTTGTTTTTAAAAGATTATATGATTTGTGACTTATTTATTATGCATAACGGACCAAACTCGCCACAAAAATAACAACAATAAGATTGATCATTCAATACCTATTTTAAAGATTGAAAGGTGCCATCAATCCCAACTTGTCCATGGGTGCTTGGGCCCCGAAGCCATACTTGCCAACCCTCCCGGATTTTCCGAGAGACTCCCGAAATTCAGCGCCTCTCCCGAAAACCTCCCGGGACAAATTTTCTCCCGAAAATCTCCCGAAATTCTGGCGGAGCTGGAGGCCACGCCCCCTCCAGCTCCATGCGGACCTGAGTGACGTGTTGACAGCCTGTTCTCACGTCCGCTTTCCCACAATATAAACAGCTAATGATTGAGGGCGAGTTCTTGGTTTCTTATGTGGGTTTATTGTTAGGCAGTTTCATTAACGTCCTCCCAGCGCGGTAACAACACACAACAACAGCGGTCAAGTCTTCGTCTACCGTAAAGCAGTTCGTCTGCCGTAAACAGCAATGTTGTGACACTTTTAAACAGGACAATACTGCCATCTACTGTACATGCATATGTGACCCACCCATAATGTGTCATATTTTTGTGTTGATTTATTTACTTTATTTTGTGGTTTGAATTCGTTTTTGGAGCTGTCATTACACATTTATCAGTATTCACATTGGTCAGTAGGGGGCAGTAGGGCGTTTCTTCCCAATTGAATGCTATCACCTGCAGACCGGAAGTGTCTTGTCATTCTGATGAGAGCGACCAGTCTGTGAACAATTGAAACGTCCTGTGTGCTTTTTCCTCCTGTATAACAGGTTAGTTTTGGTGAATCAACTCACTGAATAATATCCATGTGATCTTTATAAGTTTAAGTACACATTCTGATGGTGGAGCACTAACTCTAAAGTGTTTGTGAGTTGTAGTTTGTATTTGTGAATGAATCCAGTGCACAGCTGCAGTAATCAATACAAAAAAGGCGACGTGAGTGCGCAATGTTTATATAGGAACTTCTGATCCTAATTCAGACTCCCAAATTAGAGCTCCCGTTTTCTTATTGATTTTATAATGTATGTTTGTATAATGTGTGTGTTCTGAAATAGTGACAGAGAATAGAACAAGGATGGACAATTCAACCCTTAACTCAACAATGAGTGGATGAGTGTTATGTGTGTGTATATGTGTAAATAAATGAACACTGAAATTAAAGTATTTCTTTTATTTATATATATATAAAGAGACCTCCGAAATCGGAGGTCTCAAGGTTGGCAAGTATGCCCGAAGCACCCACGCGATCGACGCCTATGCACTTAAGTGTCAGTAGAAGCCGGTGCAGAATCGACTTACTGTTACTACTCTATGATAAAAATGCTACAGACACATCATCATTTTTTTCTTATGCGGCAAAACCAATGCTGCAGCTTCTTCCTCTTGACCATGACATGCCCGCATAAATTACTCGTGATCCACTAGGCTATTAGCAAAATGGCCCCTGGCCCTTTACTAATGCAATTTACTTAATTGTGGCGTGCGAGTGTTCCGGCGTGCAGAGCGGCTTCTGAAGGCCGACGCCCTCAACGGGTCAACAGCCTGACGAACTAAAAATCTACAAGCCATGGCCTACCTGCAGATTTGGGCCAGAGAGGACCAGACTGATGACTGAATGAACGCAGAGACACAGAGTCCTGACCTAAGTCTGTCTGTAACCTTCAGGCTGTTCTCAGTTTCCTCCTTAATCTCCTCCTCCTCATCTGAGCAGCGACTCTTCCTCACCCCGGGGAGTGACACGCTGCAGCTTCCTGCCGTGGTGAGCTACCCCTTTGTTGTTTAATTACCAGGGAGCCTGAGAAGTCGCCTCTGCTGCATGATGAGGTTGAGCGCTTAGAAGAACCCACCTTTAGCCTCAGCAATGTGTGAGCCTTCAGATTAGTGGGGAAAGGACCTGGGCGCCATATATGAGAGCACAAAAAGAAAGACAAAAAGGAACTTTAAGCGCTCATTTTGTTGCATTATGATACAGTCGTAGAATCGTTTCCGTGCGCTCCACTTTTCGTGTTATTTGGTTGCAGAGGAAGAATTTCGCCCCTGGCTTCCGTTATCGTACATGCAGACGTCGCACATATCAATCAATCAATCAATGTTTATTTATACAGCCCTAAATCACAAGTGTCTCAAAGGGCTGCACAAGCCACAACGACATCCGCGGTACAGACCCCACATAAAGGCAAGGAAAAACTCACAACCTCAATGGGACGTCGATGTAAATGACTATGAGAAACCTTGAAGAGGACCGCATATGTGGGTAACCCCCCCGCCCCCCCTTAGGGGAGACCGGATGCAATGGACGTCGAGTGGGTCTGACATAATATTTTGAGAGTCTAGTCCATAGTGGATCTAACACAATAGTGTGAGAGTCAAGTCCATAGTGGATCTAACATAATAGTGTGAGAGTCCAGTCCATAGTGGATCTAACATAATAGTGTGAGAGTCCAGTCCATAGTGGATCTAACATAATAGTGTAAGTCCAGTCCATAGTGGATCTAACATAATAGTGTGAGATTTCAGTCCATAGTGGATCTAACATAATAGTGTAAGATTTCAGTCCATAGTGGATCTAACATAATAGTGTGAGAGTCCAGTCCATAGTGGATCTAACATAATAGTGAGAGTCCAGTCCATATTGGATCTAACATAATAGTGAGAGTCCAGTCCATAGTGTATATAACATAACAGTGTGAGAGTCCAGTCCATAGTGGATCTAACATAATAGTGAGAGTCCAGTCCAAAGTGGATCTAACATAATAGTGTGAGAGTCCAGTCCATAGTGGATCTAACATAATAGTGTGAGAGTCCAGTCCATAGTAGATCTAACATAATAGTGAGAGTCCAGTCCATAGTGGATCTAACATAATAGTGAGAGTCCAGTCCATAGTGGATCTAACATAATAGTGTGAGAGTCCAGTCCATAGTGGATCTAACATAATAGTGTGAGAGTCCAGTCCATAGTGGATCTAACATAAAAGTGAGAGTCCAGTCCAAAGTTGATCCAACATAATAGTGAGAGTCCAGTCCATAGTAGATCTAACATAATAGTGAGAGTCCAGTCCATAGTGGATCTAATATAATAGTGTGAGAGTCCAGTCCATAGTGGATCTAACATAATAGTGTGAGAGTCCAGTCCATAGTAGATCTAACATAATAGTCTGAGAGTCCAGTCCATAGTGGATCTAACATAATAGTGAGAGTCCAGTCCATAATGGATCTAACATAATAGTGAGAGTCCAGTCCATAGTGGGGCCAGCAGGAGACCATCTCGAACGGAGATGGGTCAGCAGAGAAGAGATGTCCCCAACCGTCACTTTAAATGCAGTTGCCTTTTGGCTGTCGATCTATTTTTTTTTTAGCCCAAAGCGGCCCCCAAGTACAAGTGTTTAGACACCCCTGCCTTTAAGTTATTTTCTTGGATTTCACATTTTTTTCCCCCAGAACTGTGGGGTTTGAAGAAGAGCCCCAACAACTATATCGTTGACAATGAGCGTATTCACAGATGCTGCTTCTACTGCAGTTGCTAAATGATGGACATGCCTATTACATGCCCACATCCTGCAATTTAAGTTTGTAGAGTGAATTCCGAGTGAATACACAAACAGTTATGTCACAGCGTCGTTTTGCAAAGCCTGATCAAACGTCACCGACGTCGGCGTCTGCTTCGAGGTACCGACTCTTAGAAGTTGAGTTCAAAGCCGTTGTCGGGGGGGAGGGGGGGGAAACCTCGGTACAAAGCCCACATACGGGCAAGGAAAAACTCACCCCAGTGGGACGTCGATGTCCATAGTCCATAGTGGATCTAACATAATAGTAAGAGTCCAGTCCATAGTGGATCTAACATAATAGTGAGAGTCCAGTCCATAGTGGATCTAACATAATAGTGAGAGTCCAGTCCATAGTGGATCTAACATAATAGTGTGAGATTTCAGTCCATCGTGGATCTAACATAATAGTGTGAGAGTCCAGTCCATAGTGGATCTAACATAATAGTGTGAGAGTCCAGTCCATAGTGGATCTAACATAATAGTGAGAGTCCAGTCCATAATGGATCTAACATAATAGTGTGAGAGTCCAGTCCATAGTGGATCTAATATAATAGTGAGAGTCCAGTCCATAGTGGATCTAACATAATAGTGAGAGAGTCCCGTCCATAGTGGATCTAACATAATAGTAAGAGTCCAGTCCATAGTGGATCTAACATAATAGTGAGAGAGTCCCGTCCATAGTGGATCTAACATAATAGTGAGAGAGTCCCGTCCATAGTGGATCTAACATAATAGTGAGAGTCCAGTCCATAGTGGATCTAACATAATAGTGAGAGATAGAAGAGCCCCAACAACTATATCGTTGACAATGAGCGTATTCACTGATGCTGCTTCTACTGCAGTTGCTAAATGATGGACATGCCTATTACATGCCCACATCCTGCAATTTAAGTTTGTAGAGTGAATTCCGAGTGAATACACAAACAGTTATGTCACAGCGTCGTTTTGCAAAGCCTGATCAAACGTCACCGACGTCGGCGTCTGCTTCGAGGTACCGACTCTTAGAAGTTGAGTTCAAAGCCGTTGTCGGGGGGGAGGGGGGGGAAACCTCGGTACAAAGCCCACATACGGGCAAGGAAAAACTCACCCCAGTGGGACGTCGATGTCCATAGTCCATAGTGGATCTAACATAATAGTAAGAGTCCAGTCCATAGTGGATCTAACATAATAGTGAGAGTCCAGTCCATAGTGGATCTAACATAATAGTGAGAGTCCAGTCCATAGTGGATCTAACATAATAGTGTGAGATTTCAGTCCATCGTGGATCTAACATAATAGTGTGAGAGTCCAGTCCATAGTGGATCTAACATAATAGTGTGAGAGTCCAGTCCATAGTGGATCTAACATAATAGTGAGAGTCCAGTCCATAATGGATCTAACATAATAGTGTGAGAGTCCAGTCCATAGTGGATCTAATATAATAGTGAGAGTCCAGTCCATAGTGGATCTAACATAATAGTGAGAGAGTCCCGTCCATAGTGGATCTAACATAATAGTAAGAGTCCAGTCCATAGTGGATCTAACATAATAGTGAGAGTCCAGTCCATAGTGGATCTAACATAATAGTGTGAGAGTCCAGTCCATAGTGGATCTAACATAATAGTGTGAGAGTCCAGTCCATAGTGGATCTAACACAATAGTGAGAGAGTCCAGTCCATAGTGGATCTAACATAATAGTGTGAGATTTCAGTCCATAGTGGATCTAGAATAATATTGTGAGAGTCCAGTCCATAGTGGATCTAACATAATAGTGTGAGATTTCAGTCCATCGTGGATCTAACATAATAGTGTGAGAGTCCAGTCCATAGTGGATCTAACATAATAGTGTGAGAGTCCAGTCCATAGTGGATCTAACATAATAGTGAGAGTCCAGTCCATAGTGGATCTAACATAATAGTGTGAGAGTCCAGTCCATAGTGGATCAAACATAATAGTGAGAGTCCAGTCCATAGTGGATCTAACATAATAGTGAGAGAGTCCCGTCCATAGTGGATCTAACATAATAGTAAGAGTCCAGTCCATAGTGGATCTAACATAATAGTGAGAGTCCAGTCCATAGTGGATCTAACATAATAGTGTGAGAGTCCAGTCCATAGTGGATGTAACACAATAGTGAGAGAGTCCAGTCCATAGTGGATCTAACATAATAGTGTGAGATTTCAGTCCATAGTGGATCTAGAATAATATTGTGAGAGTCCAGTCCATAGTGGATCTAACATAATAGTGAGAGTTCAGTCCATAGTGGATCTAACATAATAGTGTGAGATTTCAGTCCGTAGTGGATCTAACATAATAGTGTGAGAGTCCAGTCCATAGTGGATCTAACATAATAGTGAGAGTCCAGTCCATAGTGGATCTAACATAATAGTGAGAGATAGAAGAGCCCCAACAACTATATCGTTGACAATGAGCGTATTCACTGATGCTGCTCCTACTGCAGTTGCTAAATGATGGACATGCCTATTACATGCCCACATCCTGCAATTTAAGTTTGTAGAGTGAATTCCGAGTGAATACACAAACAGTTATGTCACAGCGTCGTTTTGCAAAGCCTGATCAAACGTCACCGACGTCGGCGTCTGCTTCGAGGTACCGACTCTTAGAAGTTGAGTTCAAAGCCGTTGTCGGGGGGGAGGGGGGGGAAACCTCGGTACAAAGCCCACATACGGGCAAGGAAAAACTCACCCCAGTGGGACGTCGATGTCCATAGTCCATAGTGGATCTAACATAATAGTAAGAGTCCAGTCCATAGTGGATCTAACATAATAGTGAGAGTCCAGTCCATAGTGGATCTAACATAATAGTGAGAGTCCAGTCCATAGTGGATCTAACATAATAGTGTGAGATTTCAGTCCATCGTGGATCTAACATAATAGTGTGAGAGTCCAGTCCATAGTGGATCTAACATAATAGTGTGAGAGTCCAGTCCATAGTGGATCTAACATAATAGTGAGAGTCCAGTCCATAATGGATCTAACATAATAGTGTGAGAGTCCAGTCCATAGTGGATCTAATATAATAGTGAGAGTCCAGTCCATAGTGGATCTAACATAATAGTGAGAGAGTCCCGTCCATAGTGGATCTAACATAATAGTAAGAGTCCAGTCCATAGTGGATCTAACATAATAGTGAGAGTCCAGTCCATAGTGGATCTAACATAATAGTGTGAGAGTCCAGTCCATAGTGGATCTAACATAATAGTGTGAGAGTCCAGTCCATAGTGGATCTAACACAATAGTGAGAGAGTCCAGTCCATAGTGGATCTAACATAATAGTGTGAGATTTCAGTCCATAGTGGATCTAGAATAATATTGTGAGAGTCCAGTCCATAGTGGATCTAACATAATAGTGTGAGATTTCAGTCCATCGTGGATCTAACATAATAGTGTGAGAGTCCAGTCCATAGTGGATCTAACATAATAGTGTGAGAGTCCAGTCCATAGTGGATCTAACATAATAGTGAGAGTCCAGTCCATAGTGGATCTAACATAATAGTGTGAGAGTCCAGTCCATAGTGGATCAAACATAATAGTGAGAGTCCAGTCCATAGTGGATCTAACATAATAGTGAGAGAGTCCCGTCCATAGTGGATCTAACATAATAGTAAGAGTCCAGTCCATAGTGGATCTAACATAATAGTGAGAGTCCAGTCCATAGTGGATCTAACATAATAGTGTGAGAGTCCAGTCCATAGTGGATGTAACACAATAGTGAGAGAGTCCAGTCCATAGTGGATCTAACATAATAGTGTGAGATTTCAGTCCATAGTGGATCTAGAATAATATTGTGAGAGTCCAGTCCATAGTGGATCTAACATAATAGTGAGAGTTCAGTCCATAGTGGATCTAACATAATAGTGTGAGATTTCAGTCCGTAGTGGATCTAACATAATAGTGTGAGAGTCCAGTCCATAGTGGATCTAACATAATAGTGAGAGTCCAGTCCATAGTGGATCTAACATAATAGTGAGAGATAGAAGAGCCCCAACAACTATATCGTTGACAATGAGCGTATTCACTGATGCTGCTCCTACTGCAGTTGCTAAATGATGGACATGCCTATTACATGCCCACATCCTGCAATTTAAGTTTGTAGAGTGAATTCCGAGTGAATACACAAACAGTTATGTCACAGCGTCGTTTTGCAAAGCCTGATCAAACGTCACCGACGTCGGCGTCTGCTTCGAGGTACCGACTCTTAGAAGTTGAGTTCAAAGCCGTTGTCGGGGGGGGGGGGGGGGGAAACACAAGTCAGCCGTGATCAAAAGCTCGAACCTGAGCGAAGTTTGAGGACGGGCGCGACATGCGAGCCGTCAGAGTGGCAGTATAAATCTGTGCTGTAATTCGGAGAAAAAGAGATTAGAAGAAGATAATGGTCTCATATCTCAAAATTTAACAGTGAGGCCGGCGTGAACTGTGAATAATCTTATAATTACTGATCTAATGCCATTAGGCCTGACAGAAATAGAGAAAGCAACGCTTGGATGGGGCGCCGTTAATCACCGTGCGACGCTCGCCGGATCATCAGTACCGGGGCTCGTGCTGGGGCCACGACTGATGATAGGTATAAGTTTAAATGACGTCTTAAGGGAACATTACGCCGCGCTCATATTTGGTTAACATCCCCTGCCAAATGGTTGAAAATGTGTCACTTTGCTAATGTGCCCCCATTTGCAGCCCCCACCCGATCTTTCCAGTCCTCAAAGAACTGCCAATGACTTTTTGTTTCTTCAAACTCTTCTTTAAAAGAAGCTTGTTTGACCTGGAAGGAATGCAACTAATATTGCCTCACTTATTTTAAGTTGTACGCTTGGATTCATGTAAAATGAATCAATCAATGTTTATTTATATAGCCCTAAATCACAAGTGTCTCAAAGGGCTGCAGAAGCCACAACGACATCCGCGGTACAGATCCCACATCAGGGCAAGGAAAAACTAACAACCCCAATGGGACGTTGATGCAGGGGAGACCGGATGCAATGGACGTCGAGTGGGTCTGACATAATATTGTGAAAGTCCAGTCCATAGTGGATCTAACATAATAGTGAGAGAGTCCAGTCCATAGTGGATCTAGCATAATAGTGAGAGTCCAGTCCATAGTGGATCTAACATAATAGTGTGAGAGTCCAGTCCATAGTGGATCTAACATAAAAGTGAGAGTCCAGTCCATAGTGGATCTAACATAATAGTGAGAGTCCAGTCCATAGTGGATCTAACATAATAGTGTGAGAGTCCAGTCCATAGTGGATCTAACATAATAGTGTGAGAGTCCAGTCCATAGAGGATCTAACATAATAGTAAGAGTCCAGTCCATAGTCGATCTAATATAATAGTGTGAGAGTCCAGTCCATAGTGGATCTAACATAATAGTGAGAGTCCAGTCCATAGTGGATATAACAAAAGAGTGTGAGAGTCCAGTCCATAGTGGATCTAACATAATAGTGTGAGAGTCCAGTCCATAGTGGACCTAACATAATAGTGAGAGTCCAGTCCATAGTGGATCTAACATAATAGTGTGAGAGTCCAGTCCATAGTGGATCTAACATGATAGTGAGAGTCCAGTCCATAGTGGATCTAACATAATAGTGTGAGAGTCCAGTCTATAGTGGATTCAACATGATAGTGAGAGTCCAGTCCATAGTGGATCTAACATAATAGTGAGAGTCCAGTCCATAGTGGATCTAACATAATAGTGAGAGTCCAGTCCATAGTGGAGCTAATATAATAGTGAGAGTCTAGTCCATAGTGGATCTAACATAATAGTGAGAGTCCAGTCCATAGTGGATCTAACATAATAGTGTGAGAGTCCAGTCCATAGTGAATCTAACATAATATTGTGAGAGTCCAGTTCATAGTGGATCTAACATAATAGTGTGAGAGTCCAGTCCATAGTGGATCTAACATAATAGTGTGAGAGTCCAGTCCATAGTGGATCTAACATAATAGTGTGAGAGTCCAGTCCATAGTGGATCTAACATAATAGTGAGAGAGTCCAGTCCATAGTGGATCTAACATAACAGTGTGAGAGTCCAGTCCATAGTGGATCTAACATAATAGTGTGAGAGTCCAGTCCATAGTGGATCTAACATAATAGTGTGAGAGTCCAGTCCATAGTGGATCTAACATAATAGTGAGAGAGTCCAGTCCATAGTGGATCTAACATAATAGTGTGAGAGTCCAGTCCATAGTGGATCTAACATAATAGTGTGAGAGTCCAGTCCATAGTGGATCTAACATAATAGTGTGAGAGTCCAGTCCATAGTGGATATAACATAATAGAGTGAGAGTCCAGTCCATAGTGGATCTAACATAATAGTGAGAGTCCAGTCCGTAGTGGATCTAATATAATAGTGAGAGTGCAGTCCATAGTGGATCAAACATAATAGTGAATGAGTCCAGTCCATAGTGGATCTAACATAATAGTGTGAGAGTCCAATCCATAGTGGATCTAACATAATAGTGAGAAAGTCCAGTCCATAGTGGATCTAACATAATAGTGTGAGAGTCCAGTCCATAGTGGATCTAACATAATAGTGTGAGAGTCCAGTCCATAGTGGATCTAACATTATATTGTGAAAGTCTAGTCCATAGTAGATCTAACATAATAGTGAGAGTCCAGTCCTTAGTGGATCTAACATAATAGTGTGAGAGTCCAGTCCATAGTGGATATAACATAATACTGAGAGTCCAGTTCATAGTGGATCTAACATAATACAGATAGTCCAGTCCATAGTGGATCTAACATAATTGTGTGAAAGTCCAGTCCATAGTGGATCTAACATAATAGTGAGAGTCCAGTCCATAGTGGATCTAACATAATAGTGTGAGAGTCCAGTCCATAGTGGATCTAACATAATTGTGTGAAAGTCCAGTCCATAGTGGATCTAACATAATAGTGAGAGTCCAGTCCATAGTGGATCTAACATAATAGTGTGAGAGTCCAGTCCATAGTGGATCTAACATAATTGTGTGAAAGTCCAGTCCATAGTGGATCTAACATAATAGTGAGAGAGTCCAGTCCATAGTGGATCTAACATAATAGTGTGAGAGTCCAGTCCATAGTGGATCTAACATAACAGTGTGAGAGTCCAGTCCATAGTGGATCTAACATAATAGTGTGAGAGTCCAGTCCATAGTGGATCTAACATAATAGTGTGAGAGTCCAGTCCATAGTGGATCTAACATAATAGTGAGAGAGTCCAGTCCATAGTGGATCTAACATAATAGTGTGAGAGTCCAGTCCATAGTGGATCTAACATAATAGTGTGAGAGTCAAATCCATAGTGCATCTAACATAATAGTGAGAGAGTCCAGTCCATAGTGGATCTAACATAACAGTGTGAGAGTCTAGTCCATAGTGGATCTAACATAATAGTGTGAGAGTCCAGTCCATAGTGGATCTAACATAATAGTGTGAGAGTCCAGTCCATAGTGGATCTAACATAATAGTGAGAGTCCAGTCCATAGTGAATCTAACATAATATTGAGAGTCCAGTCCATAGTGGATCTAACATAATAGTGAGAGTCCAGTCCATAGTGGATCTAACATAATAGTGAGAGTCCAGTCCATAGTGGGGCCAGCAGGAGACCATCTCGAGCGAAGACAGGTCAGCAGTGCAGAGATGTCCCCAACAGATGCACAGGCGAGCGGTCCATCCCGGGTCCCGACTCTGGACAGCCAGCACTTCATCCATGGCCACCGGACCTGTGCCCCTCCCCCCATCCAAAAGAGAGAGGGGGGCAGAGGAGAAAAGAAAAGAAACTGAAGATCAACTGGTCTAAAAGGGGGTCTATTTAAAGGCTAAAGTATACAAATGAGTTTTAAGATGGGACTTAAATACTTCTACTGAGGTAGCATCTCTAACTGTTACCGTAAATGACCGCCATAACCACAACACCAGGGGGAGCTCCACTAACCACGTTTAACCCAGATTCCAATCTAACTTTCTATGCCACGTCAATATGGAATGCACTCCCAACAGGTGTAAAAGAAAGGGCATCTCTATCCTCCTTCAAAACCACACTAAAAGGACACCTCCAGGCAACTTCAACCCTTGACTAACACCCTCCCTTCCACATCCCACCTCCCCGGATTGTAAATAATCAAATGTAAATAATCAAATGTAGATACTTGTTCTTATGCTTTCTGATATCTCTCTCTATGCCCACTACTTGCTGTCCATATCCTACCAAGTCACACCTACACTGTTTCAATGTCCATTTCTCTGATGATGCAATTGTTGATGACTGAAGTGTTGATATCAACCAAACCTTATCCCCCCCCCCCCCCCCCCCCCCCCCACACACACCCACACCACAGATTGTAAATAATGTAAATAATTCAATGTATATACTCTGATGATTAACTTGTGTGATGACTGTATTATGATGATAGTATATATTTGTACCATGAATCAATTTAAGTGGACCCCGACTAAAACAAGTAGAAGAACTTATTGGGGTGTTACCATTTAGTGGTTAATTGTACAGAATATGTACTTCACTGTGCGATCTACTAATAAAAGTTTCAATCAATCAATCAAAACTGGGAGGGCATTCCATAGTACTGGAGCCCCAATAGAAAACGCTCTATAGCCCGCAGACTTTTTTTGGGCTCTGGGAATCACTAATAAACCGGAGTTCTTAGAACGCAGATTCCTTGCCGGGACATATGGTACAATACAATCGACAAGATAGGATGTGTGAAGTGTGAAGCGACTGGGATGAGAATCAGCACCTCCAAGTCTGAGTCCATGGTTCTTGCCCGGAAAAGGGTGGAGTGCCATCTCCGGGTTGGGGAGGAGATCTTGCCCCAAGTGGAGGAGTTCAAGTACCTCGGAGTCTTGTTCACGAGTGAGGGAAGAGTGGATGGTGAGATCGACAGGCGGATCGGTGCGGCGTCTTCAGTAATGCGGACGCTGTATCGATCCGTTGTGGTGAAGGTAAAGCTCTCAATTTACCGGTCGATCTACGTTCCCATCCTCACCTATGGTCACGAGCTTTGGGTTATGACCGAAAGGACAAGATCACGGGTACAAGCGGCCCAAATGAGTTTCCTTTGCCGGGTGGCGGGGCTCTCCCTTAGAGATAGGGTGAGAAGCTCTGCCATCCGGGGTGAGCTCAAAGTAAAGCCGCTGCTCCTCCACATCGAGAGGAGCCAGATGACGTGGTTCGGGCATCTGGTCAGGATGCCACCCGAACGCCTCCCTAGGGAGGTGTTTAGGGCACGTCCGACCGGTAGGAGGCCGCGGGGAAGACCCAGGACACGTTGGGAAGACTATGTCTCCCGGCTGGCCTGGGAACGCCTCGGGGTCCCAAAGGAAGAGCTGGACGAAGTGGCTGGGGAGAGGGAAGTCTGGGCTTCCCTGCTTAGGCTGCTGCCCCCGCGACCCGACCTCGGATAAGCGGAAGAAGATGGATGGATGGATGGATAGGATGGAGCTAGACCCTGTAGTATTTTATACGTAAGTAGTAAAACCTTAAAGTCACATCTTAAGTGCACAGGAAGCCAGTATAGGTACATATATATATGTATATATGTATGTAAAGGTATATACAGTATAGGTATATATATATATATATATATATATATATATATATATATATATATAGGTATATATGTATATAAAGGTATATACAGTATAGACGTAATATGACCAAACTTTCTTGTTCTTGTCAAAAGTCTAGCAGCCGCATTTTGTAGCAACTGTAGTCTTGATAGGGATGATGGACATGCCTATTACATTAACTAGTTTGATTCCTGTGTGTTAACGAGCAGCATACATGTGAGCAATGCTGGACTTTGACGCTAATGGTCCCTCCCCAGATGAAGTTCTGAAATATTGGGTTTCCATTTAGTTACATTTTTGGGACCCCAGAGCCAAACTTTTGATTATACGACCGACCGCCTCTGCTGGATGTTCGTCTTCCAGGGAATAAACAGTGCAAATAATTAGGAAAGCATGCCGATGCATCAATGAGTGTAAAGATGGCCTCGCTGGACCGCTGTCAAGGCCCATAATGAACACTTTTGACATTTGGACCGGGTGTTGATAGCCATCCTCATTTCAGGAACATTTGGTACATTTCTAACTTGGCTAGTTGCCTCTTAGCTATGTTCTGCATTGAGGAAAACAGTACTAGGGGTACCTCGGTTTTTGTAACTCATTCTAAAAGGTCAGACAAATCGTATGAAAACCGAATGCATTTTTCCTAAGAAATAATATAATTTCATTGAATCCGTTCCAGGGACCCGAAAGAACAACATTTAATATCACTTTTACATTCTATTTATTGCAAATACAGTACAGCGATGATGGGCGCAGGGGAGAGAAGAGTCATGTTGACGTCACCTGTGTACTTTGCAAGTTCTTTCAAAAGTGTTCCTCACCTTATTTATCAATCCCTTGGAGTTCAAAAAACTCTTTTCTTATTAGTGATTCCCAGAGCCCAAAAAAAGTCTGCGGGCTATAGAGTGTTTTCTATTCTGGAATGCTACCTCAGTAGAAGCATTTAAGTCCCATCTTAAAACTCCTTTGTATACTCTAGCCTTTAAAAAGACCACCTTTTTAGACCAGTTGATCTGCCATCTCTTTTCTGCTCTGCACACCTGACCACAGATGACTCGCTAGCTGTTCAAAGTCGAGACCCGGGGTGGACCACTCATCTGTGCATCTCTCTGTGACGTCTCTGTGATGCTGGTTTGTCTCCACTCAAGATGATCTCCTGCTGGCCCCACTTTGGACTGGACTCTCACTATTATGCTAGATCCACTATGGACTGGACTCTCACTATTATGCTAGATCCACTATGGACTGGACTCTCACTATTATGCTAGATCCACTATGGACTGGACTCTCACTATTATGTTAGATCCACTATGGACTGGACTCTCACACTATTATGTTAGATCCACTATGGACTGCACTCTCATTATTATGTTAGATCCACTATGGAAAGGACTCTCACACGATTATGTTAGATCCACTATGGACTGGACTCTCACACTATTATGTTAGATCCACTATGGACTGGACTCTCACACTATTATGTTAGATCCACTATGGACTGGACTCTCACACTATTATGTTAGATCCACTATGGACTGGACTCTCACACTATTATGTTAGATCCACTATGGACCGGACTCTCACTATTATGTTAGATCCACTATGGACTGGACTCTCACACTATTATGTTAGATCCACTATGGACTGGACTCTCACTATTATGTTAGATCCACTATGGACTGGACTCTCACTATTATGTAAGATCCACTATGGACTGAACTCTCACACTATTATGTTAGATCCACTATGGACTGGACTCTCACTATTATGTTAGATCCACTATGGACTGGACTCTCACACTATTATGTTAGATCCACTATGGACTGGACTCTCACTATTATGTTAGATCCACTATGGACTGGACTCTCACACTATTAACTCGATCCACATCGCACCGGTCGCCTGCAGACAGTTCGACGGCTTCAGATCCTGCCGTGGCGTCGCAGGAAAGAAACAAAACGGAAAAACAAGTTAGCTCGGCGATGAAAAGGGGTGAGAGCGTTTTTTTGAGTGGACTTGTCAAAGTGCGTCACGTCGACATCCTGCCGTAATGACACGTTTCATTCAAATGTGAAGTTTCACCGGGCACATACCAGCTGCGAGAGTGACACACTCGCAAGTTTGCAGCTCACTAGTGTCACCGACTGTGTGTGTGTGTGTGTGTGTGTGTGTGTGTCTGTGATTTGAGTGGAAACAACGCCGCCGATCCCTCGAGAGCTTCCACGTCATGTCGAAAAATACCATAACATGTGCATTACACTTAAGCGATTCCTCTTCCATCTGCTAAGTATGACAGCATTAGCATAGCTGTTTAATTAGTGGGCCGCTCGGAGCGCACCCCCCTTTAATCACCTCAACGTATTTACCCGGGCGCCGGCAGCAGACGGACTCATTTAGACACAAAACAAGAACCTAAGTGTTCTGTAATAGGCGTAATGGCAGCTATTTCTCAATATTGTTAAATACTCTATTAGCATTATATCATAGCTCCAAATGCTTTGCGTTTCTTAATTGGAATTGTTTACATTTTTGCGGCCGGAGAAGGCGTTTTATTGTTATTGATGACCGCAGAAGGAGTCTTGGTCTTCATCATCTGATCTCTTCCTCCGTTTCAGAATCAGGCCATCACGAGCCGCGGCGAACGGCGCGCTTGACAAATGGCGAGTCCGCGTTGAATCGCTCACGTTTACATTAATGGACTGGATGTGAATGGAGCTTCATATCAAGCCTCATAGATTCTGTGCCGTGATTTTATTAATTACAACAGAGGCAGCGTTGTTTGTCGTCCTGACGCCAATTCAATTAAAATCCCATTTAGGGGGTAATAGATTAGGCGGCGTAAACTTTACGTGCAAGACGCCTCGTGACTAATATGATGCGGCACAACAGGACGTGTGTTTTCATGTGAACCATCTTCTTTTAGTCACCATTGTTTGTCAAATCGGCGTCACGGTGGAAGAGGGGTTAGTGCGTCTGCCTCACAATACGAAGGTCCTGAGTAGTCTTGGGTTCAATCCCGGGCTCGGGATCTTTCTGTGTGGAGTTTGCATGTCCTCCCCGTGACTGCGTGGGTTCCCTCCGGGTACTCCGGCTTCCTCCCACCTCCAAAGGCATGCACCTGGGGATAGGTTGATTGGCAACACTAAATTGGCCCTAGTGTGTGAATGTGAGTGTGAATGTTGTTTGTCTCTCTGTGTTGGCCCTGCGATGAGGTGGCGACTTGTCCAGGGTGTACCCCGCCTTCCACCCGATTGTAGCTGAGATAGGCTCCAGCGCCCCCCGCGACCCCAAAAGGGAATAAGCGGTAGAAAATGGATGGATGGATGGATGTTTGTCAAATTTGAGCAAAGCTAAATGTGAAACATTTTAACCCTGTAACACTCCTTGTTGTAAAATTACAACGTTATCTGGGGCCGGTACCACTGGATTGGCAGACCGGGGTGGTGGTTCCTCTCTTTAAGAAGGGGAACCGGAGGGTGTGTTCTAACTATCGTGGGATCACACTCCTCAGCCTTCCCGGTAAGGTCTATTCAGGTGTACTGGAGAGGAGGCTACGCCGGATAGTCGAACCTCGGATTCAGGAGGAACAGTGTGGTTTTCGTCCTGGTCGTGGAACTGTGGACCGGCTCTATACTCTCGGCAGGGTCCTTGAGGGTGCATGGGAGTTTGCCCAACCAGTCTACATGTGTTTTGTGGACTTGGAGAAGGCATTCGACCGTGTCCCTCGGGAAGTCCTGTGGAGAGTGCTCAGAGAGTACGGGGTATCGGACTGTCTGACTGTGGCAGTCCGCTCCCTGTATGATCAGTGCCAGAGCTTGGTCCGCATTGCCGGTAGTAAGTCGGACACGTTTCCAGTGAGGGTTGGACTCCGCCAAGGCTGCCCTTTGTCACCGATTCTGTTCTTAACTTTTATGGACAGAATTTCTAGGCGCAGTCAAGGCGTTGAGGGGATCCGGTTTGGTGGCTGCAGGATTAGGTCTCTGCTTTTTGCAGAGGATGTGGTCCTGATGGCTTAATCTGGCCAGGATCTTCAGCTCTCACTGGATCGGTTCGCAGCTGAGTGTGAAGCGACTGGGATGAGAATCAGCACCTCCAAGTCCGAGTCCATGGTTCTCGCCCGGAAAAGGGTGGAGTGCCATCTCTGGGTTGGGGAGGAGATCTTGCCCCAAGTGGAGGAGTTCAAGTACCTCGGAGTCTTGTTCACGAGTGAGGGAAGAGTGGATCGTGAGATCGACAGGCGGATCGGTGCGGCGTCTTCAGTAATGCGGACGCTGTATCGATCCGTTGTGGTGAGGAAGGAGCTGAGCCGGAAGGCAAAGCTCTCAATTTACCGGTCGATCTACGTTCCCATCCTCACCTATGGTCATGAGCTTTGGGTTATGACCGAAAGGACAAGATCACGGGTACAAGCGGCCGAAATGAGTTTCCTCCGCCGGGTGGCGGGGCTCTCCCTTAGAGATAGGGTGAGAAGCTCTGCCATCCGGGAGGAGCTCAAAGTAAAGCCGCTGCTCCTCCACATCGAGAGGAGCCAGATGAGGTGGTTCGGGCATCTGGTTAGGATGCCACCCGAACGCCTCCCTAGGGAGGTGTTTAGGGCACGTCCGACCGGTAGGAGGCCGCGGGGAAGACCCAGGACATGTTGGGAAGACTATGTCTCCCAGCTGGCCTGGGAACGCCTTGGGGTCCCACAGGAAGAGCTGGACGAAGTGGCTGGGGAGAGGGAAGTCTGGGCTTCCCTGCTTAGGCTGCTGCCCCCGCGACCCGACCTCGGATAAGCGGAAGAAGATGGATGGATGGACCTTTAACCATCTTAAAAAACAATCTGTTATATTTTTTTTACCACATTGGGTCCTATTGTTCAGTCTCACAAGGCTATTGGATCGTACATTTGTTTATAAGTCACGCTTTCTGGCCATGAACTCACACAACCTCTCAAGGTTTCCTTCGAACAAAATCTATTTGTTTCATTGGACTGGATTCATCAGATTCAAGTAATTAAAATGTATTTTATATATCTTTTGGTTGTTATTACAATGTCTAGAGCAGGGGTCGGCAACCCAAAATGTTGAAAGAGCCATATTGGACCAAAAATACAAAAACAAATCCGTCTGGAGGCGCTATAAAATAAAAGCCATATTACATACAGATAGTGTGTCATGGAATTAAGATGACTTAAAGGAAACTAAATGACCTCAAATATAGCTACAAATGAGGTATAATGATGCAATATGTACATATAGCTAGCCTAAATAGCATGTTAGCATCAATTAGCTTGCAGTCATGCAGTGACCAAATATGCCCGATTAGCACTCCACACAAGTCAATAACATCAACAAAACTCACCTTTGTGGATTCATGCACAACGTTAAAAGTTTGGTGGACAAAATGAGACGGAAAAAGAAGTGGCATAAAACACGTCCTAGAATGTCGGAGAAAGTTATACATACACTTGCAGGTGTACCTAATGTTGTGGCCCTGCAGTCATTCACAACTCCTCCAACACGAACATTATTGTTTTTGCACTATTTGGCTTCTTATGAAATAACTTTTTTAAATAGATACAATCTTGAACGTGGAAATTTTAAGTGTGGGCTTTAGTTGATATAACAATTAATTCTACGGCGGAGGTGCAGGAGGCGAGATTACTGGAGCCTCAGCCAGTGCGTCTTTACGTTACACACATACAGTCGTTGACAAAATACACTGTTCATTATATACCTCAGCTAACTAAACTATGGAAATGTATAATATAATTCATTTAGCAATACGGTCTCACTGCACAGCAGGCAAGCAGTTAGCCGAGTCCGGAATCCATGTTGAGGCACTGAGTGACGTGCCTCAACTGGCTGCTGTTCACCGCACCGTCTCTTCTCAGTATTTGAACGGCAAATGTGAAAATTCAGCGATTTTGAATAAAAATAATCTAAAACTGGTGAAGTTAAATGGAAAATAACTTTATAGTATAATCACTGCATACATTTAACAATTTAATATAAATTTTTTTCTTTTTACATTTTTTTTCTTTCCATGATGGCAGGTGAGGCCCCGCCTCACCTGCCTCTAGTGACTGCATGTCACTGGCAAGCAGTGTATGTAAACAAACCACGATGAGTTCAAGGACGGCTGAAATTAGTAGGACAAAACGGTGCTCGCCAAATACTGCGTGTCATGTTTGTTCTCCTACAGAAATGATACTAAAACAAAACAAAAATGTTTTTTCTTCATCTTTTTCCATTTTCACACATCTCTGAAAGAGGTCCAGGGAGCCACTAGGGCGGCGCTAAAGCATGCGGACCCCCGGAACAGAGCAGACTGAAGTGTGTGTGGTGACTCGTGACTACGATTCCCTGCCACTCTGAGATAAAGGTGTGATTATGGTGCGGAACAAACAACTCCCCGTAAACAGACGGCCCTGCGCGAGAGGCACCTGCGACGCCGCCCTCACCAACACGAATTCACGGCGTTGTTCTCGGCATCTCTACTCGTTCACCCGTAGGACGCGCACGCCGCCGTTCTCAGGGAGTGTTTTGCATTAAAAATCCTTTTGAGCCGATGTAAGTTTAAGAAGAGGAGGAATCCGGCTTTAATAATGCAACGTGCAAGACGGCGCAGAGCAATATACATTTTTAATTACTAAAGTGACTAATATCTAGGTTTGGCTTTGAGGTTTTGTTCCATAAAATATGCATCCCTTATTTTGTTCCCCTGCAGCGGAATCGGATACGCGCACCTGAGTGGCGCAGGAGACGCGGAGGAGCAGCTTAATCAGGAGGGCCCGCTATAAGGTGGCGGCAGGTGAACGCCACCTTTTGTGGAAGACGTGAATCACACTTTGATGATCACATACATTATTCTCTAGGCTTACGTTTGTGGCGTTGCAAGACGTAAAGAGCAGGGATGCCCTGAAAACTGTCAATTGTGCATGGAAGCCAAAGGATCCCTAAAACAGGAGCACAGTAACATAAGCATCGATTAATTGCAAATGTCAATCTTTAAAATATCCATCCATCTATCTTCTTAAGCCTAAGCAGGGAAGCCCAGACTTCCCTCTCCCCAGCCACTTCGTCCAGCTCTTCCCGGAGGATCCTGAGGCGTTCCCAGGCCAACGGGGAGACATAGTCTTCCCAACGTGTCCTGGGTCTTCCCCGCGGCCTCCTATAGGTCGGACGTGCCCTAAACACCTCCCTAGGGAGGCGTTCGGGTGGCATCCTGACCAGATGCCCGAACCACCTCATCTGGCTCCTCTCCATGTGTCTCAAAGGGCTGCACAAGCCACAACGACATTCGCGGTCCAGAGCCCACATCAGGGCAAGGAAAAACTCACAACCCAGTGGGACGTCCATGTGAATGACTATGAAAAACCTTGGAGAGGACCGCATATAAGGACAAACTTTCAATAAGAAACATATGTTTCATGTACCCTAAGATGTTTTTGTTAAAATAAAGCCAATAAGGAAATTTTGTGTGGTTCCCTTTATTTAGAAAAGTACTGAGAAGTACCGAAAAGTACTGAAATACTTTTGGTACCAGTACCAACATTTTGAGGACTAAATTGCAGTAAGAAACATATGTTTAATGTACCGTAACATTTGTTGTTAAAATAAAGCCAACAATGACATTTTTGTGGTCCCCTTTATTTCGAAAAGTACCGTAATACTTTTGGTACCGGTACCGAAATACTTTTGGTACCGGTACCAAAATTTGAGGACTAAATTGCAATAATAAACATATGTTTAATGTACTGTAACATTTGTTGTTAAAATAAAGCCAATAATGACATTTTTTGTAGTCACCTTTATTTCGAAAAGTACCGAAAAGTACCGAAATACTTTTGGTACCGGTACCAAAATGTTGAGGACTAAATTGCAATAAGAAACATATGTTAAAAATATACCGTAACATTTGTTGTTGAAATAAAGCGATTAATGACATTTTTTTGTGGCTCCCTTTATTTCGAAAAGTACCGAAATACTTTTAGTACCGGCACCAAAATTTTGAGGACTAAATTGCAATAATAGACATATGTTTAATGTACCGTAACATTTGTTGTTAAATAAAGCCAATAATGACATTTTTTGTAGTCCCCTTTATTTCGAAAAGTACCGAAATACTTTTGGTACCGGTACCAAAATTTTGAGGACTAAATTGCAATAAGAAACATATGTTTATTGTACCGTAACATTTGTTGTTAAAATAAAGCCAATAATTACATTTTTGTGGTCCCCTTTATTTCGAAAAGTACCGAAAAGTACCGAGAAGTACCGAAAAGTACCGAAATACTTTTGGTACCGGAACTAAAATTTTGAGGACTAAATTGCAATAATAGACATATGTTTAATGTACCGTAACATTTGTTGCTAAATAAAGCCAATAATGACATTTTTTGTAGTCCCCTTTATTTCGAAAAGTACCGAAATACTTTTGGTACCGGTACCAAAATTTTGAGGACTAAATTGCAATAAGAAACATATGTTTATTGTACCGTAACATTTGTTGTTAAAATAAAGCCAATAATTAAATTTTTGTGGTCCCCTTTATTTCGAAAAGTACCGAAAAGTACCGAGAAGTACCGAAAAGTACCGAAATACTTTTGGTACTGGAACTAAAATTTTGAGGACTAAATTGCAATAATAGACATATGTTTAATGTACCGTAACATTTGTTGCTAAATAAAGCCAACAATGACATTTTTTGTAGTCCCCTTTATTTCGAAAAGTACTGAAATACTTTTGGTAGCGGTACCAAAATTTTGAGGACTAAATTGCATTAAGAAACATATGTTTAATGTACCGTAACATTTGTGTTAAAATAAAGCCCATCCATCCATTTTCTACCGCTTATTCCCTTTGGGGTCGCGGGGGGTGTTGGAGCCTATCTCAGCTACAATCGGGCGGAAGGCGGGGTACACCCTGGACAAGTCGCCACCTCATCGCAGGGCCAACACAGATAGACAGACAACATTCACACACTAGGGCCAATTTAGTGTTGCCAATCAACCTATCCCCAGGTGCATGTCTTTGGAGGTGGGAGGAAGCCGGAGTACCCGGAGGGAACCCACGCAGTCACGGGGAGAACATGCAAACTCCACACAGAAAGATCCCGAGCCCGGGATTGAACCCAAGACTACTCAGGACCTTCGTATTGTGAGGCAGACGCACTAACCCCTCTCTCACCGTGCTGCCCTAAAATAAAGCCAATAATGACATTTTTTGTGGTCCCCTTTATTTCGAAAAGTACCGAAAAGTACCGAAATACTTTTGGTACCGGTACCAAAATTTTGAGGACTAAATTGCAATAATAAACATATGTTTATTGTACCGTAACAATTGTTGTTCAAATAAAGCCAATAATTAATTTTTTGTGGTCCCCTTTATTTCGAAAAGTACCGAAAAGTACCAAAAAGTACAGAAAAGTACCGAAAAGTACCGAAATACTTTTGGTACCGGTACCAACATTTTGAGGAATAATTTGCAATAATAAACATATGTTTAATGTACCGTAACATTTGTTGTTAAATAAAGCCAATAATGACATTTTTTGTAGTCTCTTTTATTTCGAAAAGTACCAAAAAGTACCAAAATACTTTTGGTACCGGTACCAAAATTTTGAGGACTAAATTGCAGTAAGAAACATATGTTTATTGTACCGTAATATTTGTTGTTAAAATAAAGCCAATAATTACATTTTTGTGGTCCCCTTTATTTCGAAAAGTACCGAAAAGTACCGAAAAGTGCTGAAATACTTTTGGTACCAGTACCAACATTTTGAGGACTAAATTGCAATAAGAAACATATGTTAAAAATATACCGTAACATTTGTTGTTGAAATAAAGCCAATAATGACATTTTTGTGGTACCCTTTATTTCGAAAAGTACCGAAAAGTACCGAGAAGTACCAAAAAGTACCGAAATACTTTTGGTACTGGTACCAAAATTTTGAGGACTAAATTGCAATAATGGACATATGTTTAATGTACCGTAACATTTGTTGTTAAAATAAAGCCAATAATGACATTTTTTGTGGTCCCTTTTATTTCGAAAAGTACCGAAAAGTACCAAAAAGTACCGAAATACTTTTAGTATTGGTACCAAAATTTTGAGGACTAAATTGTAATAATAAACATATGTTTAATGTACCGTGACATTTGTTGCTAAAATAAAGCCAATAATGACATTTTTTGTAGTCCCCTTTATTTCTAAAAGTACCAAAAAGTACCGAAATACTTTTGGTACCGGTACCAAAATTTTGAGGACTAAATTGCATTAAGAAACATATGTTTAATGTACCGTAACATTTGTGTTAAAATAAAGCAAATAATGAAATTTTTTGTGGTCCCTTTTATTTAGAAAAGTACTGAGAAGTACCGAAAAGTACCGAAATACTTTTGGTACCGGTACCAACATTTTGAGGACTAAATTGCAATAATAAACATATGTTTAATGTACCGTAACATTTGTTGTTAAAATAAAACCAATAATGACATTTTTTGTGTTGCCTTTTATTTTGAAAAGTACCGAAAAGTACCGAAAAGTACCGAAAAGTACCGAAATACTTTTGGTATTGGTATCAACATTTTGGTATTGGGACAAGACTAATACACACCCACTGGCAGCAATGTGGATCGGCGCCTATGCATAGTAAGTTTTACTGTGAAATGTAAAAATAAATATCAAGCAAACTTGGTAAAATTGTGACAAAATGTGTTTAAACTACATGAGAATGGAGTTTAACACACTGGTGCTTCAAAGACTGCACATATAACATATTTTTTACGCCATTCTCTGAATATGTGGAGGTGATGCAGAGTTCTTTTGCTTTTATGGGAGGAAAACTTGTATTTCTTCACTTAGTCTGTGCATTAATTGAGAGCCTTTTCTTTTTAGTCAGAGTACATTATTTATGGCAGCCTCAAAGTCTAAAGGCTTCCATGCGCGCGCACAAGACAGCCGAGGCTCTCCTGACACCAACCTTGTCTCTCGAGTGCGCCACAGAGCGTCGATCCCGTCTTACCTTAGCATTCCCTCATAAATTAAATTTAGATGAACGCCACTGGAAGCCGAGCAGAAAGTAGTTGCGGCCTTTAAGTGGAAAAGGAAGTCATTAATCAATCATGTGTCTCCGCCCACGCCCTATTTTAAAAACCAATGTCCAAGGGAGAGCCGTTGTTACCCGGAGTTTTTACATCTCCTCGCTCCTTTCCAGACTTTACAAAGACCCTCATCGGGCCCAGAAGGGATAGTCAACCTACCTAACTCCAGTCAGTTTTGATAACATATTCCATTTCACAGCACTGACTGTTCTAATTTTGACGGCGAACACTTAGATTCTCCTTTCTGACTCATAAAGGCTGAGGCAATACCGCAAGCAATGCTACTCTCTGAGAGAATAACCATAACCTGAGAATACATCATGTGGCGTTTCTCCCACGTGCCCCGACGCAACTTTTCACCAGAACCTTTTTTTAAAAGTTCAGCCCACACAACGTGATGTCAATTAAAGGTGACAAAAATCTTTAACGCTTCCACATGCAGTGGCGAGGGTTGGAAACCACACAGCTACGAGTGTGGACTGGTTATGCTGCTTCTAGAGAGCATCCATATGTTGTTTTTGTTTATTGTTCTTCCATTTATCCTTAATGACCCCTGACTGGCTTAACTTTTTTCTGACAACAGTGAAAGCTCTTTTTCATCTCGCAAAATCATCACCTCTCCTCGTCCAAACCACTCAACGGACTGTTTTAGATCCACCGTTGTTTTTGCTGCATGAATACTTATATATGTAGAGGCTGAATGCAGATGATTTTTCCGTATGAATTGTGCTTGTCAGAGTACTTTTAATGCAACCTACAAGTATTTTTATTTCATTCTGATCCCAACCATCTATCCATCCTTCTTCTTCCGCTTATTCGAGGTCGGGTCGAGCCCAGACTTTCCTCTCCCCAGCCACTTCGTCCAGCTTCTCCCGGGGGATCCCGAGGCGTTCCCAGGCCAGCTGAGAGACATAGTTCCCCCAATATGTCCTGGGTCTTCCCCGTGGCCTTCTACCAGTTGGACATGCCCTAAACACAGACTTTCCTCTCCCCAGCCACTTCGTCCAGCTTCTCCCAAGGGATCCTGAGGCTTTCCCAGGCCAGCTGAGAGAGATAGTCCCCCCAACATGTCCTGGGTCTTCCCCGTGGCCTTCTACCAGTTGGACATGCCCTAAACACATCCTGACCAGAAGCCCAAACCACCTCATCTGGCACCTCTCCATGTGGAGGAGCAGTGGCTTTACTTTGAGTTCCTCCCGGATGACAGAGCTTCTCATCCTATCCCTAACCCTAACCCTAACCCCAAACCTAACCCTAACCCTATCACTAACCCTAACCCTAACCCTAACCCTAACCCTGACTGGCTTAACTTTTTTCTTGCAACAGTGAACGCTCTTTTTTATCTCGCAAAATCATCACCTCTCCTCGTCCAAACCACTCAACGGACTGTTTTAGATCCACCGTTGTTTTTGCTGCATGAATACTTATATATGTAGAGGCTGAATGCAGATGATTTTTCCGTATGAATTGTGCTTGTCAGAGTACTTTTAATGCAACATACAAGTATTTTTATTTCATTCTGATCCCAATTATCCATCCATCCTTCTTCTTCCGCTTATTCGAGGTCGGGTCAAGCCCAGACTTTCCTCTCCCCAGCCACTTCGTCCAGCTTCTCCCGGGGGATCCCGAGGCGTTCCCAGGCCAGCTGAGAGACATAGTTCCCCCAACATGTCCTGGGTCTTCCCTATGGCCTTCTACCAGTTGGACATGCCCTAAACACAGACTTTCCTCTCCCCAGCCACTTTGTCCAGCTTCTCCCAGGGGATCCCGAGGCGTTCCCAGGCCAGCTGAGAGACATTGTCCCCCCAACATGTCCTGGGTCTTCCCTATGGCTTTCTACCAGTTGGACATGCCCTAAACACAGACTTTCCTCTCCCCAGCCACTTCGTCCAGCTTCTCCCAGGGGATCCCGAGGCGTTCCCAGGCCAGCTGAGAGACATAGTTCCCCCAATATGTCCTGGGTCTTCCCCGTGGCCTTCTACCAGTTGGACATGCCCTAAACACAGACTTTCCTCTCCCCAGCCACTTCGTCCAGCTTCTCCCAGGGGATCCTGAGGCGTTCCCAGGCCAGCTGAGAGACATAGTCCCCCTAACATGTCCTGGGTCTTCCCTATGGTCTTCTACCAGTTGGACATGCCCTAAACACAGACTTTCCTCTCCCCAGCTACTTTGTCCAGCTTCTCCCAAGGGATCCTGAGGCGTTCCCAGGCCAGCTGAGAGACATAGTCTCCCTAACATGCCCTGGGTCTTCCCTATGGCCTTCTACCAGTTGGACATGCCCTAAACACAGACTTTCTTCTCCCCAGCCACTTCGTCCAGCTTCTCCCGGGGGATCCCGAGGCGTTCCCAGGCCAGCTGAGAGACATAGTTCCCCCAATATGTCCTGGGTCTTCCCCGTGGCCTTCTACCAGTTGGACATGCCCTAAACACAGACTTTCCTCTCCCCAGCCACTTCGTCCAGCTTCTCCCAGGGGATCCTGAGGCGTTCCCAGGCCAGCTGAGAGACATAGTCCCCCTAACATGTCCTGGGTCTTCCCTATGGCCTTCTACCAGTCGGACATGCCCTAAACACATCCTGACCAGATGCCCAAACCACCTCATCTGGCACCTCTCCATGTGGAGGAGCAGTGGCTTTACTTTGAGTTCCTCCCGGATGACAGAGCTTCTCATCCTATCCCTAACCCTAACCCTAACCCCAAACCTAACCCTAACCCTATCACTAACCCTAACCATAACCCTAACCCTAACCCTTACCCTGACTGGCTTAACTTTTTTCTTGCAACAGTGAACGCTCTTTTTTATCTCGCAAAATCATCACCTCTCCTCGTCCAAACCACTCACCGGACTGTTTTAGATCCACCGTTGTTTTTGCTGCATGAATACTTATATATGTAGAGGCTGAATGCAGATGATTTTTCCGTATGAATTGTGCTTGTCAGAGTACTTTTAATGCAACATACAAGTATTTTTATTTCATTCTGATCCCAATTATCCATCCATCCTTCTTCTTCCGCTTATTCGAGGTCGGGTCGAGCCCAGACTTTCCTCTCCCCAGCCACTTCGTCCAGCTTCTCCCGGGGGATCCCGAGGTGTTCCCAGGCCAGCTGAGAGACATGGTTCCCCCAATATGTCCTGGGTTTTCCCTGTGGCCTTCTACCAGTTGGACATGCCCTAAACACAGACTTTCCTCTCCCCAGCCACTTCGTCCAGCTTCTCTCGGGGGATCTCGAGGTGTTCCCAGGCCAGCTGAGAGACATTGTCCCCCCAATATGTCCTGGGTCTTCCCTATGGCCTTCTACCAGTCGGACATGTCCTAAACCCAGACTTTCCTCTCCCCAGCCACTTTGTCCAGCTTCTCCCAGGGGATCCCGAGGCGTTCCCAGGCCAGCTGAGAGACGTAGTCCCCCTAACATGTCCTGGGTCTTCCCTACGGCCTTCTACCAGTTGGATATGCCCTAAACACAGACTTTACTCTCCCCAGCCACTTCGTCCAGCTTCTCCCGGGGGATCCCGAGGTGTTCCCAGGCCAGCTGAGAGATATAGTCCCCTTAACATGCCCTGGGTCTTCCCTAAGGCCTTCTACCAGTTGGACATGCCCTAAACACAGACTTTACTCTCCCCAGCCACTTCGTCCAGCTTCTCCCGGGGGATCCCGAGGTGTTCCCAGGCCAGCTGAGAGACATGGTTCCCCCAATATGTCCTGGGTTTTCCCTGTGGCCTTCTACCAGTTGGACATGCCCTAAACACAGACTTTCCTCTCCCCAGCCACTTCGTCCAGCTTCTCTGGGGGATCCCGAGGCGTTCCCAGGCCAGCTGAGAGACATAGTTCCCCCAATATGTCCTGGGTTTTCCCCGTGGCCATCTACCAGTTGGACATGCCCTAAACACATCATGACCAGATGCCCAAACCACCTCATCTGGCTACTCTCCATGTGGAGGAGCAGTGGCTTTACTTTGAGTTCCTCCCGGATGACAGAGCTTCTCATCCTATCCCTAACCCAAACCCTAACCCCAAACCTAACCCTAACCCTATCACTAACCCTAACCCTAACCCTAACCCTAACCCTGACTGGCTTAACTTTTTTCTTGCAACAGTGAACGCTCTTTTTTATCTCGCAAAATCATCACCTCTCCTCGTCCAAACCACTCAACGGACTGTTTTAGATCCACCGTTGGTTTTGCTGCATGAATACTTACACCGGCAAAAATATGTAGAGGCTGAATGCAGATGATTTTTCCGTATAAATTGTGCTTGTCAGAGTACTTTTATTGCAACATACTTTTCGATTTTACGCAATTATTCTTATTTCATTCTGATCCCAACCATCCATCCATCCTTCTTCTTCCGCTTATTTGAGGTCGGGTCGAGCCCAGACTTTCCTCTCCCCAGCCACTTCATCCAGCTTCTCCCGGGGGATCCTGAGGTGTTCCCAGACCAGCTGAGAGACATAGTCCCCCTAACATGTCCTGGGTCTTCCCTATGGCCTTCTACCAGTTGGACATGCCCTAAACACAGACTTTCCTCTCCCCAGCCACTTCGTCCAGCTTCTCCCAGGGGATCCTGAGGCGTTCCCAGGCCAGCTGAGAGACATAGTCCCCCTAACATGTCCTGGGTCTTCCCTATGGCCTTCTACCAGTTGGACATGTCCTAAACACAGACTTTCCTCTCCCCAGCCACTTCGTCCAGCTTCTCCCGGGGGATCCCGAGGCGTTCCCAGGCCAGCTGAGAGACATAGTCCCCCCAATATGTCCTGGGTCTAACCTATGGCCTTCTACCAGTTGGACATGCCCTAAACACAGACTTTCCTCTCCCCAGCCACTTCGTCCAGCTTCTCCCGGGGGATCCCGAGGCTTTCCCAGGCCAGCTGAGAGACATAGTCCCCCCAACATGTCCTGGGTCTTCCCCGTGGCCTTCTACCAGTTGGACATGCCCTAAACACATCCTGACCAGATGCCCAAACCACCTCATCTGGCTCCTCTCCATGTGGAGGAGCAGTGGCTTTACTTTGAGTTCCTCCCGGATGACAGAGCTTCTCATCCTATCCCTAACCCTAACCCCAAACCTAACCCTAACCCTATCACTAACCCTAACCCTGACTGGCTTAACTTTTTTCTGACAACAGTGAAAGCTCTTTTTCATCTCGCAAAATCATCACCTCTCCTCGTCCAAACCACTCAACGGACTGTTTTAGATCCACTGTTGTTTTTGCTGCATGAATACTTACACCAGCAAATATATGTAGAGGTTGAATGCAGATGATTTTTCCGTATGAATGGTGCTTGTCAGAGTACTTTTAATGCAACATACTTTTCGATTTTACGCAAGTATTTTTATTTCATTCTGATCCCAACCATCCATCTTCTTCCGCTTATTCGAGGTCGGGTCGAGCCCAGACTTTCCTCTCCCCAGCCACTTCGTCCAGCTTCTCCCAGGGGATCCCGAGGCGTTCCTTTTCTGGGGTCTGATGAGCGCAGGTAAGCTGCGCGGGCGGAGCGCGCGGAGTGACCCCTGTTACGAGCCCCCGGCCACGGGGGTGGCGGGCACGTAAGCTGCTTACCTGCTGCGCGTGACGCCGGCCGCGGCAAAGGCGGACGAGGCGGGGTGTCGGTGCGGTGGGCGCGGTGGTGACCCTGGACGTGCGTCGGGCCCTTCTCGCGGATCACCTCAGCTACGGCTCCCGGTGGGGCCCTCTCGGGGGAAGGGGCCTCGGTCCCGGACCCCGGCGAGGCGTCCCTTCCCCGCTCCGTAAAAGTGTCCATCTCTTTTTTTTTCTTCTTCTGTTGTGGCATATGCTGCAGGTGCCTGCTCGTTTTTTCGTATGTGGGTAACAACATTTAACTATGTATATATATTTCCCAATTGGTTTAACTGCCACCCGCCTGAATCTATTTAAAATCTTTTTTTTTTTTATTTCAACCGCCCGACCCGACCCGCGGATAAAATCAATTTTTTTTTTATTCCAACCGCCCGAACCGCGGATAATCCGCGGACTTCGCGGTTGTGTCTGCAAACCGCGCATCTCTACCGAGCGCATATCATTATGTCAAGATAATGGCACTAGCATTTACTTCATTTAAGAATATTTTTCAACATATTGAGAAAAAAGCTCTCATATTTGTTTTTTTCTACCAAGAAAAGTGCACTTGTTATTAGTGAGAATATACTTATTTTAAGCTATTTTTGGGTTCATTGAGGTTAGCTAATTGTACTTGTTTTGGAAAGTCTTGACAAGCCAAATGTTCTTGTTCTATTGATAATTTTGCTTAGTTCATATAAAATACCCCTCATTTTTGTATTTTTTTGTCTTGTTTTTGAACACTGACTTTTTGCAGTGTGGCGAGCGTGCTTGTTTCCGCACCTACTCTTTGTGAAAGATTGATACTATTTTGACGGCATTAATCCCTCTTTACCTCTTCCCTGCCATGATTCATCTTCTGGCAGGAAGGTTTTGGAAGTTCCTCTCGAGACGTCGTTGCTGCAGGCTCTTTGTTAGTTGTCCTTATTTTGTGTCTGCATGTGCAACACAGGTGACTGCTGGCCAGACAATGACACATAGCAGACTGTAATCCCGTCAATTAATCATCTCCTCACTTCCTTACCTCTCTGAGCAGAGAAGAAAGTGGAAGCGTCGGAGGAGGAGGAGGAGGAGGCGTGGTCTCACTTGGCAGCCGAGGCCGCTGAAGATCTACGACAGATGGGACAGAGTCACAAAACTCACAGCCTCCGGCGAAATCCATCTCCCGGAACTTTCCACATATTTACCTGATCAGAGTGTGTGTATGAGTGTGTGTACGTGTGCACTCCTGGCCGCCTGTCACGGCCGACACGGAGCCCATCTGCCTCAAACCTGCGGTGCCCTCCTTAGATCTACCCCCACCCCGCTTCCTTCTCTCCGACATGCCTCCTCTCCAGCCTCCCTCCTAGCCCTGAAAATGAAACCCAGATTGACAGCGACTTTATGCCGGCTGCACATGTCGCTGGCGCCACGTACCTTCAAACGCACCGAAGCTTTTAGATTTCCAAACAGAACCCATAAACCAAGATTTGATGTGTCCCACATGTGATGCCACATTAGATTTCCGGTTCAAACCGTCTTGGTTTTTGGGACTTCTATTTCTCCCGGATTGAACCGGTTGACTTTCTTTGAGCAGCTCGGGCTGGATGGGAACGCCGGGACTGACCACAGAGGCAATGACCTGGCTCTGTTTTACCATGTTTCATTACAAAAGTGCACCCGCGGGGGTTCTCAAAGACCACCCACATTCTGAAGGTTCTTGACATTTTGTGTTACCGTAGCCGCTGCAGGTTATTTCCAGTAAGTTCCTAATGAATCCTGAAAATGTTTCTAAATAAGACTGTCAGACAAGGGCCAACCATGAATTGATTAACGTGGACCCCGACTTAAACAAGTTGACAAACGTATTCGGGCGTTACCATTTAGTGGTCAATTGTACGGAATATACACTGCAAAAAGTCAGTGTTCAAAAACAAGAAGAAAAAAAATACAAAAATGAGGGGTATTTTATTTGAACTAAGCAAAAGTATCTGCCAATAGAACAAGAAAAATTGCTTGTCAAGACTTTCCAAAACAAGTAAAATTAAAGCTGCAAGCAGCATTGGTCGGGCCCGCATATTTGGCAGGTGCTAGTCCTAAGTGTCCCAATACTTTTGTCAAGTTTTAGTCCCAAGTGTCCCAATACTTTTGTCCAGTGTAAGTGTCCCAATTTGTTTCATGTCTCTCCGACCTTCCCAGTGGGAGTTACAGGCAGTTTTGTAAGGTTTTTTTGCGTTTTATTAAAAAATTGCGCTAGAGCACAATTTTGAAATTTGGGGTTAGGTTTTTTTTATTAGATCACAATTTTTGCTAGTCCTGATGTGTGCGTTCAGTTTGGTGAGTTTTGAAGCATGTTAAGGGGGTCAAATTACAGCTCAAAGAGGCAAAAGTGACTTTTTTTAGTACTTTTTTGTCTTGAAGGGGGAATTGCCAACTTCCTGTTGATTTTTGCCCAAGGATGTACACTTATGAAAGGTAGGTGTAAGTCAGACCTACATAGAGGTTTTTGTTTCATGTCTCTCCGATCTTCCTAGTGGGAGTTACAGGCAGTCTAGTTTTTTTTTTTTCGTAGGAGGCGCTAGAGCGCAATTTTGAGTTTTGTGGTTCGGTTTTTTAAAAAAAAGGCAATTTTCGCAGGTCCTGATGTGTGGGTCAAATATGGTGAGTTTTGAAGCATGTTAAGTGGGTCAAATTGCAGTTTATTGTGGGTGCGGAAGAAAAAAGAATAATAATAAAACCTTACAAATTCAATAGGTCCTTATGTCCCATTGCATAAGGACTCCCTTTGGGAGTCCTTATGCAATGGGCCATGCGGTCCCTAATAAAACCTTAGAAATTCAATAGGTCCTTATGTCCCATTGCATAAGGACTCCCTGTGGGAGTCCTTATGCAATGGGCCATGCGGGCCCTAATTATCTAACCTCAATGAACCCAAAAATAGCTTAAAATAAGTATATTCTCACTAATAACAAGTGCACTTTTCTTGGTCGAAAAAAAAGAGACCTTTTTGCTCAATATGTTGAAAAATATTCTTAAATGAAGTAAATGCTAGTGCCATTATCTTGACATAATGATATTACATTTCTTGAAACCAGCAAACTTATACTAAAAACTAATTTATTGTTCTTAATGGAAAGGCAACAAGGCAAGCGCTTGTTACTCTCGGGGTCTCCTAGCCGCTCAGGCAAATCATATTGTCTAAAAATGCATTTTTCCATGGATAACATGACATCATCGCGCCAAGTGCGTGCTCTTTCAGTCAATTAGTGCGCATATATACAGCCCGGCCCCTTGCCAAACATGTTTTAATTGTAATTCTGAAGAATTTATCTGAATGTGCATGAACTATTTCTGTTCAAAATTGTTAGAAATGTTAAATGTTTAAATATTAACTGTCAGTTTACTGTACTGTGCCAACTGTACTACTATATGAGTACCTATTTTCTATTGTTTCATTGAAAATAAAACAGCAAAGTCCATTTGGCTGTCATCTGTTTTAATTATGAGACACAATTGTGTCAAAGTCACGATTTTTTATTTCATGCTTGAAATAAGAAATTACTACTTTAAAAAAGTAGTTTTATACTTGTGAGTGTTGATGACACAGCTTTGCAACACTTGATATTCTAGTTTCAAGCATGTTTTACTCAATATAGGTCATCAAATCTCTGCAACAAGCTGTAATATCTTACTGAGATCATTTAGGACCAAAACACTTAAAACAAGTAAAACACTCTCACATAAAATTTGCTTAGTGAGAAGAATGATCTTATCAGACAGAAAATAAACAAATATCACCCTTATTTGACATATTTCATCTTACTTAGATTTCACTTTTTGCAGTGAAGGGCAAACCATGAATTAATTAACGTGGAACCTGACTTAAACAAGTGTAAAAACTTATTGGAGCGTTACCATTTAGTAGTCATTGTACGGAATATACACTGCAAAAAGTCAGTGTTCAAAAACAAGAAAAAAAAATACAAAAATGAGGGGTATTTTATTTGAACTAAGCAAAATTATCTGCCAATAGAACAAGAAAAATTGCTTGTCAAGACTTTCCAAAACAAGTAAAATTAGCTAACCTCAATGAACCCAAAAATACCTTAAAATAAGTATATTCTCACTAATAACAAGTGCACTTTTCTTGGTAGAAAAAAAAGAGACCTTTTTGCTCAATATGTTGAAAAATATTCTTAAATGAAGTAAATGCTAGTGCCATTATCTTGACATAATGATATTACATTTCTTGAAACCAGCAAACTTATACTAAAAACTAATTTATTGTTCTTAATGGAAAGGCAACAAGGCAAGCACTTGTTACTCTCGGGGTCTCCTAGCCACTCAGGCAAATCATATTGTCTAAAAATGCATTTTTCCATGGATAACATGACATCATCGCGCCAAGTGCGTGCTCTTTCAGTCATTTAGTACGCATATATACAGCCCGGCCCCCACCAACATTTTTTTAATTGTAATTTTGAGGAATTTATCTGAATGTGCATGAACTATTTCTGTTCAAAATTGTTAGAAATGTTAAATGTTTAAATATTAACTGTCAGTTTACTGTACTGTGCCAACTGTACTATTATATGAGTACCGTATTTTTTGGAGTATAAGTCACACCTGCCGAAAATGCATAATAAAGAAGGAAAAAAACATATATAAGTTGCACTGGAGCCCGGCCAAACTATGAAAAAAACTGCGACTTATAGTCCGAAAAATACAGTACGTATTTTCTATTGTTTCATTGAAAATAAAACAGCAAAGTCCATTTGGCTGTCATCTGTTTTAATTATGAGACACAATTGTGTCAAAGTCATGATTTCTTTTTATTATATCATGCTTGAAATAAGAAATGATGACTTTAAAAAAGTAGTTTTATACTTGTGAGTGTTGATGACACAGCTTTGCACCACTTGATATTCTAGTTTCAAGAATGTTTTACTCAATATAGGTCATCAAATCTCAGCATCTGTCATGTCTGTGTAATCATGTTTTGTTTTAAGTCATGTTTTGTTTAGTTATAGGACTCTTTAGTTTCTGTCTTTTCACTCCCTTGTCTTGTTTGCATGATTACCCCATTAGTTTCACCTGTTCCACGTTTGGACTCATTGTGCACTCTTGTTTGTCACCATAGCAACCATTAGTTTTCACCTGTCACGTCACGCACCTGTTTCACGTTTTGAGTCACGCACCTGTTTTCGTTAATCATGTCTGTAGTATTTAAGTTCATTGTTTTTCAGTTTGTCTTTCTGACGACCTCACCACATTTATGCTCTGTCCATTCTTTCCATGTCCACTCTTCATGCAACTATTTTTGTCCAAGCCAAGTAACTTTTTGTTCCATGTTTATAGTCTTTTTGGTTTCATAGTTTGTTCTCCGCCATTGTGCGTGTTTTTCGTTCGTACTTTTTTGCTATAGTCTTTTGGTTTCATAGTTTATTCTCAGCCACTGTACGCGCTTTTCGTTTGCACTTTTTTTTAATATATTAAATAAATCATGTACCTTCATTCCCGTCTCGCCCGTGCCAACTTTCCGTTGCATCCCGGAAAAGCAAACACTCAAGACCAAGTCATGACAGCAACAAGCTGTAATATCTTACTGAGATCATTTAGGACCAAAACACTTAAAACAAGTAAAACACTCTAACATAAAATCTGCTTAGTGAAAAGAATTATCTTATCAGACAGAAAATAAGCAAATATAACCCTTATTTGAGATATTTCATCTTACTTAGATTTCACTTTTTGCAGTGAGGGGCAAACCATGAATTGATTAACGTGGACCCCGACATAAACAAGTGTAAAAACTTATTGGGGTGTTACCATTTAGTGGTCAATTGTACGGAATATGTACTGTACTGTGCAATCTACTAATAAATGTCACGTCCGAACGCTTCAAACAAAATAAACGTCCCATAATTAAATAACACCAAGACCCTACAAAACATGCAGCGGGAAAATGCCGCCATGCCAAAAAGGAAAACCACACACAAAAACCACAAAATGCAACAGCAAGGCAGAAATGCTGCAAGTTTAATGAAACACAACTGAAGCTCGACAGGCTACCAGGGGCCCCAGGTCTGAAGGATATCCATCTTTAAAGACGTAAGCGAGTTATTGTTAAGCAGTTCATTAAACCAGTTAATCCTAGAAATGTATTATCTACTGTATTCCTTGGACCAGTGTTTTTCAACCACTGAGAGATACAGTTTGGTGTGCTGTGGGAGATTATGTAGTTTCACCTATTTGGGTTACAAATATTTTTTGCAAAGCAGTAATTATAGTCTGCAAATGATGTGTTGTTGTTGAGTGTCGGTGCTGTCTAAAGCTCGGCAAAGTAACCGTGTAATACTCTTCCATATCAGTAGGTGGCAGCAGGTAGCTAATTGCTTTGTCGATGTCAGGAACAGCGGGAGGCAGGGTGCAGGTAAAAAGGTGTCTAATGCTTAAACCAAAAATAAACAAAAGGTGAGTACCCTTAAGAAAAGGCATTGAAGCTTAGGGAAGGCTATGCAGAACGAAACTAAAACTGAACTGGCTACAAAGTAAACAAAAACAGAATGCTGGACGACAGCAAAGACTTACTGTGGAGCAAAGACGACGTCCACAATGTACATCCGAACATGACATGACAATCAACAATGTCCCCACAAAGAAGGATAAAAACAACTTAAATATTATTGATTGTTAAAACAAAGTAGATGCGGGAAATATCGCTCAAAGGAAGACATGAAAACTGCTACAGGAAAATACCAAAAAAAGAGAAAAAGCCACCAAAATAGGAGCGCAAGACAAGAACTAAGAAACTACACACAGGAAAACAGCAAAAAAGTCAGAATAAGTCAGGGTGTGATGTGACAGGTGGTGACTGTACACCTACTTTGAGACAAGAGCTATAGTGATGCATGCTCCGTCAGTCTACCCCAGGGCAGCTGTGGCTATGAAAGTAGCTTACCACCACCAGGTGTGAATGAATGATGGGTTCTACATGTAAAGGGTTAGGGTACTTAGAAAAGCGCTATATAAATCCCAGTTATTATTATTATTATTATGCTTGGTTATGCTTTAAAGTCATATCCAACCACTTTTTACTGTCAACTGAGTTTAGTTTTTTAATGATTTCTGCTGATTTATTCAAAGAAAAAAATGTGCCTTGGCTCAAAAAAGGTTGAAAAACACTGCACCCACTAAATGTTAGAATAAAAAAAAATGTAGTCATATATTAGTGGCACAGACATGTACATTGTGAAATGAGTTATTTCTACAGACACATGTTGTAAATGTGTATTTACATTCCCTAATGAAACGGTGCCTGTAACACAGCAGTAAAACGGCTGAGTAAACAAAACACACTTCATCTTCATGGACCCACTGGCTCTCCAATCAGCTCAGCAGACTCAATTAAATCTGCAGTGACATTTTGGTGATTTACCAAAACTGGAAAAAAAAATGCCATTGTAAGTTAATAATACTAACATGTTAACATATTAGCTAATGCTAACGGCGCTAACTGGATTTTATTATGATAGCACATACAGCACTGTCTCTGCCAAGGCTGCTTTTTGTCACAGATTCTGTTCATAACTTTTATGGACAGAATTTCTAGGCGCAGTCAGGGCGTTTAGGGGATCCGGTTTGGTGGCTGCAGGATTAGGTCTCTGCTTTTTGCAGATGATGTGGTCCTGATGGCTTCATCTGGCCAGGATCTTCAGCTCTCACTGGATCGGTTCGCAGCCGAGTGTGAAGCCACTGGGATGAGAATCAGCACCTCTAAGTCCGAGTCCATGGTTCTCACCCGGAAAAGGGTGGAGTGTCATCTCCGAGTTGGGGAGGAGATCTTGCCCCAAGTGGAGGAGTTCAAGTACCTCGGAGTCTTGTTCACGAGTGAGGTAAGAGTGGATCCTGAGATCGACAGGCGGATCGGTGCGGCGTCTTCAGTACTGCGGACGCTGTATCGATCCGTTGTGGTGAAGAAGGAGCTGAGCCGGAAGGCAAAGCTCTCAATTTACCGGTTGATCTACGTTCCCATCCTCACCTATGGTCATGAGCTTTGGGTTATGACCGAAAGGACAAGATCACGAGTACAAGCGGCCCAAATGAGTTTCCTCCGCCGGGTGGCGGGGCTCTCCCTTAGAGATAGGGTGAGAAGCTCTGCCATCCGGGGGGAGCTCAGAGTAAAGCCGCTGCTTCTCCACATGGAGAGGAGCCAGATGAGGTGGTTCGGGCATCTGGTCAGGATGCCACCCGAACGCCTCCCTAGGGAGGTGTTTAGGGCACGTCCGACCGGTACGAGGCCACAGGGAAGACCCAGGACACATTGGGAAGACTATGTCTCCCGGCTGGCCTGGGAACGCCTCGGGATCCCCCGGGAGGAGCTGGACCAAGTGGCTGGGGAGAGGATTTTGATTGATTGATTGAAACTTTTATTAGTAGTACATATTCCGTACAATTGACCACTAAATGGTAACACCCCAATACGTTTTTCAACTTGTTTAAGTCGGGGTCCACTTAAATGGATTCATGGTACAAATATATACTATCATCATAATACAGTCATCACACAAGTTAATCATCAGAGTATATACATTTAATTATTTACATTATTTACAATCCGGGGTGTGGGATGTGGAGGGGGGGGGGTTAAGTTTGGTTGATATCAGCAAGTCAGTCATCAACAATTGCATCATCAGAGAAATGGACATTGGAACAGTGTAGGTCTGACTTGGTAGGATATGGACAGCAAGTAGTGGACATAGAGAGAAAGAGAGATCAGAAAGCATGAGAACAAGTATCTACATTTGATTATTTACAATCTGGGGAGGTGGGATGTGGAAGGGGGAGGGTGTTAGTTCTGGGCTTCCCTGCTTAGACTGCTCCCCCCGCGACCCGACCTCGGATAAACGGAAGAAGATGGATGGATGGATGGATAGCACTTACAAATAGTGCAATTGAACCAAAAGGAAGTCCATAATGAGTAATACGTGTCAGGAGTTGAAAAGAAGAACATGTCCATAAATGTTCTAAAAAAACCCCAACATAAATTGCAATTTAATCAAAAGGCTGTTCATTTAAGAGTCCTAATAATTGTCAGGAGTTGGGAATAAATATTATTTATCTGAATACGGCAGTGGATCTCAACCTTTTTTCAGTGATGTACCCCCTGTGAACATTTTTTTTTAATTCAAGTACCCCCTAATCAGAGCAAAGCATTTTTGGTTGGAAAAAAGGAGATAAAGAAGTAAAATACAGCACTATGTCATCAGTTTCTGATTTATTACATTGTATAGCAGTGCAAAAATATTGCTCATTTGTAGTGGTCTTTCTTGAACTACCGTATTTTTCAGACTATAAGTCGCAGTTTTTTTCACAGTTTGGACTATGGACTGGACTCTCACACTATTATGTTAGATCCACTATGGACTGGACTCTCACTATTATGTTAGATCCACTATGGACTGAACTCTCACACTATTATGTTAGATCCACTATGGACTGGACTCTCACACTATTATGTTAGATCCACTATGGACTGGACTCTCACACTATTATGTTAGATCCACTATGCGACTTATATATGTTTTTTTTTCCTTTTTTATTATGCATTTTCGACGGGTGCGACTTATACTCCAGTGCAACTTATACTCCGAAAACTACGGTATTTAGAAAAACATATAAAAAATAACTAAAAACTTGTTGAAAAATAAACAAGTGATTCAATTATAAACAAAGATTTCTACACATAGAAGTAACCATCAACTTAAAGTGCCCTCTTTGGGGACTGTAATAGAGATCTATCTAGATTCATGAACTTAATTCTAAACATTTCTTCACAAAAAAATACATCTTTAACATCAATATTTATGGAACATGTCCACAAAAATCTAGCTGTCAACACTGAATATTGCATTGTTGCATTTCTTTTCACAGTTCTTTTTGACAGACATTTTTTTTTAAATCTCACGTACCCCTTGGCATACCTTCAAGTACCCCCAGGGGTACGCGCACCCCCATTTGAGAACCACTGGAATACGGCATAGAAACACATAATAAGCAAAATAAACCAAGTAAATCCATCCATCCATCCATTTTCTACTGCTTGTCCCTTTTGGGGGGACGGGGGGTCCTGGAGCCTATCTCAGCTGCATTCGGGCGGAAGGCAGGGTACACCCTGGACAAGTCTCCACCTCATCACAGGTAAATACATTTAATTATTAATCAGAATGATGATCAGAAGAAAACAATATTATTTGTTTTGTACAACTCCTCAGATTTCTAAAATCCGATTTGTTTTGTTTGTTGCAAAGCTGATGAAGGTTTCTTCTCCGGTGCAAAAGCGAGACTCGGGTGTTGTGCTGGTGAAGCCCCCGTCGCCACGGCGACAGAACGGGAAGTTGTGGACAGGATCATTTTTTTTAATTGGGAGAATAAAGGTGTGTTTGTGTTTGTCTTTTCTGAGAGCGCCATGTTTTTAGGCCCCACTTTACTGGGTAATTAACACCTGCCGCTGGCGCGTGCGTGCGGCGGTGTGTCGGCGTGTGTGTGTGCGGCGTGTGTGTGTCGGCGTGTGTGTGTGTGCGGCGGCACGGAAGACAAAAAAATACAAAACAGGAGTTGCATCCTGGCCAGTTCTGTCAACATGTGTGTGAAAAAAATATGTAAAAAGGTGTGAAAGATGACAGAAAGTCAGCTGAATTGTTGCGGTGTGCTTCAACACTCACGCGTCATGTTGGCCCTCCACTTCATACCCACCAAAAACTTTCAGAAATTGCATTTTTGCAACAACAACACCCAAAAAAAAGACAATAATATTTGTAATAATATTACGTAATAATGATAAATATATTAATATGAATAAATATAAATAAATAAATACAATAAATAATAATAAACTGCTTATTAGTAATTCCCAGAGCGCAAAAAAAGTATGCTATAGAACGTTTTCTATTGGGGCTCCAGTACTATGGAATGTTCTAGCAGTAACAGTTAGAGATGCTACCTCAGTAGAAGCATTTAAGTCCCATCTTAAAACTCATTTGTATACTTTAGCCTTTAAATAGCCCCCCTGTTAGACCAGTTGATCTGCCGGTTCTCTTTTCTGCTCTGCCCCCCTCTCCTTTGTGGAGGGGGGACACAGATTAGCTGTCCAAAGTCGGGGCTCCAGGGTGGACCACTCATCTGTGCATCAGTTTGGGACAGCTCTCCACTCAAGATGATCTCCTGCTGGCCCCACTATGGACTGGACTCTCAATATTATGTTGGATCCACTATGGACTGGACTCTCAATATTATGTTAGATCCACTATGGACTGGACTCTCACACTATTATGTTAGATCCACTATGGACTGGACTCTCACTATTATGTTAGATCCACTATGGACTGGACTCTCACTATTATGTTGGATCCACTATGGACGGGACTCTCACTATTATGTTAGATCCACTATGGACTGGACTCTCACTATTATGTTAGATCCACTATGGACTGGACTCTCACTATTTTGTTGGATCCACTATGGACTGGACTCTCACTATTATGTTAGATCCACTATGGACTGGACTCTCACTATTATGTTAGATCCACTATGGACTGGACTCTCACTATTATGTTAGATCCACTATGGACTGGACTCTCACTATTTTGTTGGATCCACTATGGACTGGACTCTCACTATCATGTTAAATCCACTATGGACTGGACTCTCACTATTATGTTAGATCCACTATGGACTGGACTCTCACACTATTATGTTAGATCCATTATGGAATGGACTCTCAATATTATGCTAGATCCACTATGGACTGGACTCTCACTATTATGTTAGATCCACTATGGACTGGACTCTCACACTATTAACTAGATCCACTATGGACTGGACTCTCACTATTATGTTAGATCCACTATGGTCTGGACTCTCACTATTATGTTAGATCCACTAAGGACTGGACTCTCACACTATTAACTAGATCCACTATGGTCTGGACTCTCACTATTATGTTGGATCCACTATGGACTGAACTCTCTCACTATTATGTTAGATCCACTATGGACTGAACTCTCTCACTATTATGTTAGATCCACTAAGAACTGGCATCTCACACTATTAACTAGATCCACTATGGTCTGGACTCTCACTATTATGTTTGATCCACTATGAACTGGACTCTCACACTATTATGTTAGATCCACTATGGACTGGACTCTCACACTATTAAGTTGGATCCACTATGGACTGGACTTTCACAATATTATGTTAGATCCACTAAGGACTGGACTCTCACACTATTATGTTAGATCCACTATGGACTGGACTCTCACTATTATGTTAGATCCACTATGGACTGGACTCTCACTATTATGTTAGATCCACTATGGACTGGACTCTCACTATTATGTTAGATCCACTATGGACTGGACTCTCACTATTATGTTAGATCCACTATGGACTGGACTCTCACTATTATATTAGATCCACTATGGACTGGACTCTCACTATTATGTTAGATCCACTAAGAACTGGCATCTCACACTATTAACTAGATCCACTATGGACTGGACTCTCACTATTATGTTAGATCCACTATGGTCTGGACTCTCACTATTATGTTTGATCCACTAAGGACTGGACTCTCACACTGTTAACTAGATCCACTATGGTCTGGACTCTCACTATTATGTTAGATCCACTATGGACTGAACTCTCTCACTATTATGTTAGATCCACTAAGGACTGGACTCTCACACTATTAACTAGATCCACTATGGCCTGGACTCTCACTATTATGTTAGATCCACTATGGACTGGACTCTCACTATTATGTTAGATCCACTATGGACTGGACTCTCACTATTATGTTAGATCCACTATGGACTGGACTCTCACTATTATGTTAGATCCACTATGGACTGGACTCTCACTATTATGTTAGATCCACTATGGACTGGACTCTCACTATTATGTTAGATCCACTAAGAACTGGCATCTCACACTATTAACTAGATCCACTATGGTCTGGACTCTCACTATTATGTTTGATCCACTATGAACTGGACTCTCACACTATTATGTTAGATCCACTATGGACTGGACTCTCACACTATTATGTTAGATCCACTATGGACTGGACTTTCACAATATTATGTTAGATCCACTAAGGACTGGACTCTCACACTATTATGTTAGATCCACTATGGACTGGACCCTCACACTATTATGTTAGATCCACTATGGACTGGACTCCCACAATATTATGTGAGATCCACTATGGACTGGACTCTCACACTATTATTTTAGATCCACTATGGACTGGACTTTCACAATATTATGTTAGATCCACTAAGGACTGGACTCTCACACTATTAACTAGATCCACTATGGACTGGACTCTCACACTATTACCTAGATCCACTATGGTCTGGACTCTCACTATTACGTTATATCCACTATGGACTGGACTCTCACTATTATGTTGGATCCACTGTGGTCTGGACTCTCTCACTATTATGTTGGATCCACTATGGACTGAACTCTCTCAGTATTATGTTAGATCCACTAAGGACTGGACTCTCACACTATTAACTAGATCAACTATGGTCTGGACTCTCACTATTATGTTATATCCACTATGGACTGGACTCTCACTATTATGTTAGATCCACTATGGACTGGACTCTCACACTATTATGTTAGATCCACTATGGACTGGACTCTCACACTATTATGTTAGATCCACTATGGACTGGACTCTCACTATTATGTTAGATCCACTATGGACTGGACTCTCACACTATTATGTTAGATCCACTATGGACTGGACTCTCACACTATTATGTTAGATCCACTTTGGACTGGACTCTCACTATTATGTTAGATCCACTATGGACTGGACTCTCACTATTATGTTAGATCCACTTTGGACTGGACTCTCACTATTATGTTAGATCCACTATGGTCTGGACTCTCACTATTATGTTTGATCCACTATGGACTGGACTCTCACACTATTATGTTAGATCCACTATGGACTGGACTCTCACACTATTATGTTAGATCCACTTTGGACTGGACTCTCACTATTATGTTAGATCCACTATGGACTGGACTCTCACTATTATGTTGGACCCACTATGGACTGGACTCTCACTATTATGTTGGACCCACTATGGACTGGACTCATCCCTTTGTTCTTCAACTGTGGTTGTTTTTAAAGGACTTTATAAATAAAGTTGGTATGGTATGGTATGGTACAAAATACACATGAATTGGCCTCATTTAAACTTCCTGATGGAAGCTTCATTTCTTTAAAAGTCAAATATAATATAAGAAAATCATTTATTGTTGTTATGTTGTTTTGTGTGTGAGTAATTTGAATGTAAATCTGCGTCAAAGTTTTAGCTTTTTTTTAACGCCTCCCGAAGTCAGCGGGGTGAGGAAGTCAGAACTAGGGGTCACGCTCGGATCCTTAAATCAGACAGAATTTCACTTTGCCGCGTTCAGGAAAGAGAGGGATTTGATGTTGTTGTTTTTGGCCGGCAGCCCACCACGCAGCCTCGTGAGCAAGACGAGAAGGAAAGTGTGGACTTTTAGGAGGTTGGAAGGCAGCCAGGTTCGTCAGCAATGAACACTAAAGACCGGCTCTGTGAACTTTGTGCGTCTATCTAGTCCTCACATACATGTTTGTATTTGAAGAGAAACAAATGATATACACATCATCTGGACTACAAGGAAATAAAAGACAAAGACTTGATGCAGCAAAAGTAGCCAACAACTCTAAGACAGGGACGAGCTGTCAGGGGAGTCAAAATAAAAAATACAAAAAACAATATTACCGTATTTTTCGGACCATAAGGCGCACTTAAAATCCTTCCATTTTCTCTAAACTCGTCAGTGCGCCTTATAACCCGGAATAATTTTGGTTACCGACCTCGAAGTCATTCAATGTTGGTTTCCGGCCATGCCGCTTACGTGGAGTGATTTCTCCAGATTCTTTGAACCTTTTGATGATATAATGGACCGTAGATGGTGAAACAGCGAGGTCAGGCAAGGCTGTGTTGCCGCACCAGAACTCTTTAACTGTGTCATCGACCACCTGATGTCCAGAGTCTGTGTGCGAGTCCCCGGGGTGTCACTTGGAAACTACACCCTAAAGGACCTCGAATACGGCGATGACACCACCCTGTTCAGTGAGACCGCTGACCAGCTCAGGGAGGCCCTCGGTGTGTTTGATGAGGAGACCAAACAGCTCGGCCTGAAAATCAGCTGGTCCAAAACCGAACTGATGCATATCGGCGATGGACCAGACCCACCACCCTTCTTATTTGAGGATACCCCTGTCCACTTTGTCCCTACCTTTAGATACCTCGGCTCGACAGTCACCAACACCGGCGACCTCAAACGAGAGGTGGACCGCCGTCGCGCCCTTGCAGCCTCCGTCATGCAGTCCCTGTGGAGACCGTTGTGGCGACACCGGCACATATCTCGGGACACCAAGTTGAGGGTCTACAATTCCTCTGTCATCTCTGTCCTTCTGTACGGCTCGGAAACATGGCCGCTGAATAACATCCTGGCGGCCAGGCTAGATGGCTTTGATTCCAGAGCCCTCAGGAGGATAGAAGGCATCACGTGGAGCCAGCATGTCACCAAAAAGACCCTAAGAGAGCTAACCCAACAGCTCCTAGCCTCTCCCCTCCCAGCAATGCGGCGAGGGCGATGGTATGGCCATGTCATCCGCCTGCCGGGGGAACACCCCACGCGCAAAATCCTGGACTTCAACCCGCAGCGAGCTGGCTGGAGACGCCCTAGAGGCGCCCCCAGAACTCGCTGGCTGGATGTATTAGCCCAGGACCTTAAGGCCTGCAATGTGACTATGGCACAAGCTCAACACCTTGCCCACAACAGACCCAGATGGAGAGACCTGGTTGCTATGGTCGGCTCTACGCGCCCTGAAGTGCAAGAGGACTAAGGAAGTAAGTAAGATGGTGAAATCCCTAAATTTCTTGCAATTGCACTTTGAGAAACGTTGTTCTTAAACTGTTTGACTATTTGCTCACGCAGTTGTGGACAAAGGGGTGTACCTCGCCCCATCCTTTCTTGTGAAAGACTGAGCATTTTTGGGGAAGCTGTTTTTATACCCAATCATGGCACCCACCTGTTCCCAATTAGCCTGCACACCTGTGGGATGTTCCAAATAAGTGTTTGATGAGCATTCCTCAACTTTATCAGTATTTATTGCCACCTTTCCCAACTTCTTTGTCACGTGTTGCTGGCGTCAAATTCTAAAGTTAATGATTATTATCTGGATGCTGTGGGGCTGTCTTGGTTGACAAGACTCTGCAGCATCGCGTGGACATCGGGGGCGGTACCACTGGATTGGCAGACCGGGGTGGTGGTTCCTCTCTTTAAGAAGGGGAACCGGAGGGTTTGTTCTAACTATCGTGGGATCACACTCCTCAGCCTTCCCGGTAAGGTCTATTCAGGTGTGCTGGAGAGGAGGCTACGCCGGATAGTCGAACCTCGGATTCAGGAGGAACATTGTGGTTTTCGTCCTGGTCGTGGAACTGTGGACCAGCTCTATACTCTCGGCAGGGTCCTTGAGGGTGCATGGGAGTTTGCCCAAGCAGTCTACATGTGTTTTGTGGACTTGGAGAAGGCATTCGACCGTGTCCCTCGGGAAGTCCTGTGGGGAGTGCTCAGAGAGTACGGGGTATCGGACTGTCTGATTGTGGCAGTCCGCTCCCTGTATGATCAGTGCCAGAGCTTGGTCCGCATTGCCGGTAGTAAGTCGGACACGTTTCCAGTGAGGGTTGGACTCCGCCAAGGCTGCCCTTTGTCACCGATTCTGTTCATAACTTTTATGGACAGAATTTCTAGGCGCAGTCAAGGCGTTGAGGGGATCCGGTTTGGTGGCTGCAGGATTAGGTCTCTGCTTTTTGCAGATGATGTGGTCCTGATGGCTTCATCTGGCCAGGATCTTCAGCTCTCACTGGATCGGTTTGCAGCCGAGTGTGAAGCGACTGGGATGAGAATCAGCACCTCCATGTCCGAGTCCATGGTTCTCGCCCGGAAAAGGGTGGAGTGCCATCTCCGGGTTGGGGAGGAGATCTTGCCCCAAGTGGAGGAGTTCAAGTACCTCGGAGTCTTGTTCACGAGTGAGGGAAGAGTGGATGGTGAGATCGACAGGCGGATCGGTGCGGCGTCTTCAGTAATGCGGACGCTGTATCGATCCGTTGTGGTGAAGAAGGAGCTGAGCCGGAAGGCAAAGCTCTCAATTTACCGGTCGATCTACGTTCCCATCCTCACCTATGGTCATGAGCTTTGGGTTATGACCGAAAGGACAAGATCACGGGTACAAGCGGCCGAAATGAGTTTCTTCCGCCGGGTGGCGGGGCTCTCCCTTAGAGATAGGGTGAGAAGCTCTGCCATCCGGGAAGAGCTCAAAGTAAAGCCGCTGCTCCTCCACATGGAGAGGAGCCAGATGAGGTGGGTCGGGCATCTGGTCAGGATGCCACCCGAGCGCCTCCCTAGGGAGATGTTTAGGGCACGTCCGACCGGTAGGAGGCCGCAGGGAAGACCCAGGACACGTTGGGAAGACTATGTCTCCCGGCTGGCCTGGGAACGCCTCGGGGTCCCACAGGAAGAGTTGGACAAAGTGGCTGGGGAGAGGGAAGTCTGGGCTTCCCTGCTTAGGCTGCTGCCCCCGCGACCCGACCTCGGATAAGCGGAAGAAGATGGATGGATGGATGGATGATTATTTGCAAAAAAAAAAATGTTTATCATTTTGAACATCAAATATGTTGTCTTTGTAGCATATTCAACTGAATATGGGTTGAAAATGATTTGCAAATCATTGTATTCCGTTTATATTTACATCTAACACAATTTCCCAACTCATATGGAAACAAGGTTTGTAAGTACTCTGTGATTGTGCGCTGCTGAACATGCTCCTCTGCTCGTAAACCAGCAATATTATGACGTGACGACGACTAGTACTTTTTAGAGGCGGTATAGTACCGAATATGATTCATTGGTGTTGTGGTACTATACTAATACCGGTTTACCGTGCAACCCTACTATAAACTATACCATTCTGTGAATGGTCAGTGAATCCCCTGACCGCCCCACACAGACCGAGAGGAAGGAAAGCCGTAAAGGGATGATGAGGACGTGGCGGACATGTTGGCGGTCACGCTCTACTGTCACCTTCTTTTTGACCGGAGCTCATCCTCCCCTAGAGAGTGTCTCCCATCTGTTCCTCCTCTGAGCGACCTGCAGCATACCACCGTCCCTCCCCACCCTCCAAAAAAAAACCTATCTTACCCCCACTCAGACGTGGCGTCGCCCTCACTCCATTGCGGAGCTTTCCTTTCATTTAGTCGCCTTTGAAGGACGCAGCCGCTCAAATCATCACAACTAAGAGGAAGTGGTTTCTTTCTTTTTTTCTATCTAGTGAAGACATCTTGCCGAAGGAACGTCTTTGCGTTTTAAATTCCAATTACAAAGCAGCGTTAAGATCCCTCAGAGGAGTGAGACTTAGTGTTTGATCTTCCTGCGTCTGCTGGGGCCTCGCCGCCTTCTCCCCGTGCGCCTCCTCACCTTGCCTTCTCACCTTCACCTTCTCTTTTATTTGTATTTATTTATTTGAATTATTACATATTTATTTATTATTATTTTTATATTAATTAATTAACTAATTATATTAATTAAATAGTTATATAAATTATTATATTTATTATATTATATTTATTAAATTAAGTAATTAACTAATTATATTAATTAGATCATTATATAAATTACTATATGTATTGCATTATATTATATTTAATATATATAATACATTTAATTTGTATTTTTATTTATTTATTTACTATTCATTACTATATTATTATATTTATTATTATCTATTATTTGTTATTGTATTTTTATTTTATTTTTTTTTCCATTTTCTACCGCTTATTCCCTTTGGGGTCGCGGGGGGTGCTGGAGCCTATCTCAGCTACAATCGGGCGGAAGGCGGGGTACATTGTTATTGTATTTATTAATTTATTTACTTTTTATTTTATTTTATTTTTTTTCTTCCTGCGTCTGCTGGGGCCTCGCCGCCTTCTCCCCGTGTGCCTCTTCACCTTGCCTTCTCACCTTCGCCTTCTCTTTTATTTTTATTTTTGTATTTATTTATTTAATTTAATAAATGTGTATTTATTATTATATTTACTATATGTATTATATTTATTATATTAATTAATTAATATAATTAATTAAATAATTATATGAATTATTATATGTATTATATTATATTTAATATATAAAAATGTTTTTTATTTATTTATTAATTATTATTATATTATTATATATATATATTTTTTTGTTATTTTGTTCATTAATTTATTTAATTTTTATTTAATTTTTATTTTTTTTATTTTCTTCCTGCGTCTGCTGGGGCCTCGCCGCCTTCTCCCCGTGTGCCTCCTCACCTTGCCTTCTCACCTTCATCTTCTCTTTTATTTTATTTTATTTATCTATTTATTACAATTTTATTCATTATTATATTTATTGTATTTATTATATTAATTAATTAATTAATTAAATAATTATATTAATTATTATATGTATTATATTATATTTAATATATCACATTTTTATGTATTTATTTATTAATTATTATTATATTATTATATTTATTATTATTTTTTTGTTATTTTGTTCATTCATTTATTACATTTTTTTTTCTTTTTTTTTTTTTTTTCTTTCTTTTCTTCCTGCGTCTGCTGGGGCCTCGCCGCCTTCTCCCCGTGTGCCTCCTCACCTTGCCTTCTCACCTTCACCTTCTCTTTTATTTTATTTTATTTATCTATTTATTACAATTTTATTCATTATTACATTTATTGTATTTATTATATTTATTAATTAATTAATTAAATAATTACATTAATTATTATATGCATTATATTATATTACATTTAATATATCAATGTTTTATGTATTTATTTATTTATTTATTAATTATTATTTTATTATTATATTTATTATTATTTTGTTGTTTTTTTGTTCATTAATTTATTTAATTTTTATTTAATTTTATTTTTTTTTCTTTTCTTCCTGCGTCTGCTGGGGCCTCGCCGCCTTCTCCCCATGTGCCTCCTCACCTTGCCTTCTCACCTTCCCCTTCTCTTTTATTTTATTTTATTTTATTTAACTATTTATTTAATTTATTACTATTTTATTCATTATTATATTTATTGTATGTATTATATTTATTAATTAATTAATTATATTAATTAGCCCTGTGATGAGGTGGCGACTTGTCCAGGGTGTACCGCGCCTTCCGCCCGAATGCAGCTGCGATAGGCTCAAGCACCCTCCTCAACCCCAAAAGGGACAAGCGGTAGAAAATGGATGAATGGATATTAATTAAATCATTATATTAATTATTATATTTATTATATTTAAATTTTATGTATTTATTATGTATTATTTTTATTATTTATTACTACGTATTTTTATTTATTATCATTTATCATTATTTATTCTATTTATTAATTTCTTAAATTTGTATTTATTTTATTTTATTTTTTTCTCTAAAAAGTTGTTCTGCCATTTGGCCACTAGGGCTATCAAAATGCAGCCATCAGCCCACACCTTCTGAGATGGGGTGTTTACCTTGCCACCTTTCTGACGCCAAACTCCCACGCACACGCACACACACACACACACACACCACACACACACACACCACGCCATGCAGAACAAATTCCATTTAATGGGTTTTTTTTTTTTTTTTTTTTTTTTAGCCGCCACAATCATTTTTTCTGCTCACTTCAAAATTTCAATTTAGTGCTTAATGCTAAGGTTTTTCTTCAAGGTATTACGGAGTAAAATTAGAGCAATTACAGTGTGTGTGAACATTAAATTAAATGCATTAGTGCCATTGTGGAGAGAAAAAAAAAAATTCCACTGTGAAGCCAGAGCCAATAACACATGATATGAAAGCAGCTCAGAAAAGCCTGGAACGTTAGATTTTGATGCTCAAACAGTTATGAAGATCCTCATGAGAAACAATGCCCTCGCAGTAGACATTGTTGTTGGTCTCTTTCTTTAAATAGGCCTGTTATAACAATGTCCACTGCAGAGGACACTGGTTCACAGTTTGGTATCTTGGTTTTCATTTCGAAAGGTCAGACAAGTGTTGTCCCGATACCAATATTTTGGTACCGGTACCAAAATGTATTTCGATACTTTTTGGTAATTTTCTAAATAAAGGAGCCCACAAAAAATTGCATTTAACGGCTCTATTTTAACAAAAAAATGTATGGTACATTAAACATATGTTTATTATTGCAATTTAGTCCTTAAATAAAATAGTTAGTCCTTAAATAAAATAGTGAACATACAAGACAACTTGTCTTTTAGTAGTAAGTAGACAAACAAAGACTCCTAATTAGTCTGCTGACGGATGCAGTAACATATGTTTATTATTGCAATTTAGTCCTCAAAACTTTGGTACCGGTACCAAAAGTATTTTAGTAATTTTTGGTACTTTTCTAAATAAAAGGGACCACAAAAAATGTCATTATTGGCTTTATTTTAACAACAAATGTTACGGTACATTAAACATATGTTTATTATTGCAATTTAGTCCTCAAAATTTTGGTACCGGTACCAAAAGTATTTCAGTACTTTTCGGTTCTTTTTGAAATAAAGGGGACTACAAAAAATGTCATTATTGGCTTTATTTTAACAACAAATGTCACGGTACATTAAACATATGTTTATTATTGCAATTTAGTCCTCAAAATGTTGGTACCAATACTAAAAGTATTTCAGTACTTTTTGGTACTTTTCGGTACTTTTCGAAATAAAAGGGACCACAAAAAATGTCATCATTGGCTTTATTTTAACAACAAATGTTACGGTACATTAAACATATGTCTATAATTGCAATTTAGTCCTCAAAATTTTGGTTCTGGTACCAAAAGTATTTCGGTACTTTTTGGTACTTCTCGGTACTTTTCGGTACTTTTCGAAATAAAGGGGACCACAAAAATGTCATTATTGGCTTTATTTCAACAACAAATGTTACGGTATATTTTTAACATATGTTTCTTATTGCAATTTAGTCCTGAAAATTTTGGTACCGGCACCAAAAGTATTTCGGTACTTTTCGGTACATTTTGGTACTTTTCGAAATAAAGGGAGCCACAAAAAATTTCATTATTGGCTTTATTTTAACAAAAACATCTTAGGGTACATGAAACATATGTTTATTATTGCAAGTTTGTCCTTAAATAAAATAGTGAACATACAAGACAACTTGTCTTTTAGTAGTAAGTAAACAAACAAAGACTCCTAATTAGTCTATGCAGTAACATATCGTGTCATTTATACACCTATTATTTTGTCAACATTACGAGGGACAAACTGTAAAAATTGATTATTAATCTACTTGTTCATTTACTGTTAAAATCTGCTTGTTGTCTCTTTGAACATGTTTTAACATGAACAGTAGATGGCAGCCAAACATAAGAGATTAAGTGTAGACTGCACTATGATGGCAATATGACTCAAGTAAACAACACCAACATTTTAAATGTCCCATTGAAAAGATAGAACATTACACACTGTCACACCGCGGTGAGGGAAGTCTTGTCTTGGGTTTTTCTGTCTTGTGATTTGCATGTTTTAGTTTGAAAAGTAACTCTCCTCTCGTTTCAGGTCACTTGCCCTTCCTTTTGTGTCATCAGTCTGACGTCATCCCGATTCCCTGATTGTTTCCACCTGTTCCCTATTACCCTCATGTGTCTTATAAGCCCACTCCTCCCTTTGTTCTGTGCCAGATTGTTTCGTTTATTCGTGCTCTCTAGCCTCCGTGCCCATGTCCATGCCTTGTCTTGCCTTGCCTCGTCTTGTGCTTATGTTCTTTGATTCTGAATCCCTTCGTTGCTATTTTGAGTTTTCCTTTCTTCCTCCTCAGCAGAGTGATTTTTTTGTTATTTAGTTTATTCAGCCGAAGTGGTAAGTTTCAGTTATTTTTCATTCTTTCCTCACATTTTTGAATGACAATTTTTGTTAATACTTTATTAGATTAGATAGTATAGAATTTTTCATAGTTGTTGTTTCTTCCTCCTGTTGGAGCGTTTTTTGTTTATACATTTTATAGCATATATTAATTATAGTTCGTCTTTTGCTTTTGTGTTTTCCTCCGTTCGGAGCGATTTTTGGTTGTTCCTATTTTTTGGAACCTTTTTTGCCGGTTAGTTTTTGGATAAAATAGATATTGTAATCCTTGACTTTGGAGGTGAAAAGGAAGCTGTCAAAATAAAAGCCTGTCTAAGTTCCCTACTCTGCATCTGAGTCCTATCCTTTTACCAAGCCCTGACACACACGGCGCTGAAAAATCCTTTAAAATGTTTTAGTATGACTTTGATAAGCTATGAAGCCACACCGCTTGATGGATTGTACTGTGCTTCAACATAGGAGTATTATTATGGCGTGTGTATAAGGTAAGACATATTATCTGCCATTTTGTTTTGTAGTATTATGCAAAAGCAACTTTTCGTACCTTCAGATACCTGCTGATCTGTATTTGGGATCTGCATAAGTCCTGACAAATTGTGCGTGTCCGCTAGTCGATGAGCTTCTTTTTGTTATGTGACATTCATCCTCCGCTGTTGCCATTTCTAATATAAAGTAGTGTAATGTTCTTACTTATATCTGTCAGTAAACCCGCCATGAAAGCGCTAAAACATACCGGTGTAGTGACTTTACATTATTCACCCAAGGAACGTTTTTTCACGGGACACATTTCCTGCGTTGTTATTGATTAAAGTAAAGTCTGAATGTCATTAAAACAGTTAGCGCCATCCTTTGACACTTCTTCCACTCCCGTCCTTGCACGCTACACCGCTACAACAAAGATGACGGGGAGAAGATGCTGTCCAAGTGGAGGCACGTAAATAAGACCGCCCACAAAACAGTGCATCCTGAAGAGACTGTCAGAAAGCGACTTGAAGATGATGTGTAAAACATCATCGATGCAACATTTTGACCAAAGAACCACCATCACGTTGTAGATTATGCGTGTTTTTTTTGTCATAAAAAATACAATCGTGTGCTTACGGACTGTATACCTGCAGACTGTATTGATTTATATTTGGAACCAGAAATATTAATAACAGAAAGAAACAACCCTTTTGTGCGAAAGAGAGCGAATTAATGTGAATGAGTGTAAATGGGGGAGGGAGGTTTTTTGGGTTGGTGTACTAATTGTAAGTGTAACTTGTGTTTTTAATGTTTATTTAATAAAAATAAAAAAAATACAAAATACAAAATTTTGTTTTTAATTTTTGTGCGGCCCGGTACCGATCGATCCACGGACCGGTACCCGGCCGCGGCCGGGTGGTTGGGGACCACATTGTAGACCACAAGGAAGTATTTTACATTTAGAAAAAAATCATAATAATATGACTTTTTTAATGCGCCTTTTGTATGAAAATATACCGGACTAGACCCGCTCATCGGCAGTGCGCCCTATGGTCCGGAAAAAACGGACGCCCCGCCCGGGGGGCCCAGAGACTCCCCCAACTTATACTAAAAACGAATTTATTGTTCTTAATGGAAAGGCAACAAGGCAAGCGCTTGTTACTCTCGGGGTCTCCTAGCCGCTCAGGCAAATCATATTGTCTAAAAATGCATTTTTCCATGGATAACATGACATCATCACGCCAAGTGCGTGTTCTTTCAGTCAATTAGTGCGCATATATACAGCCCAGCCCCCGGCCAAATTTTTAAAAATTGTAATTCTAAAGAATTTATCTGAATGTGCATGAACTATTTCTGTTCAAAATAGTTAGAAATGTCACATGTCAAATGTTTAAATATTAACTGTCAGTTTACTGTACTACTATATGAGTACATATTTTCTATTGTTTCATTGAAAATAAAACAGCAAAGTCCATTTGGCTGTCATCTGTTTTAATTATGAGACACAATTGTGTCAAAATCATGATTTTTTTTTCATGCTTGAAATAAGAAAGTATTACTTTAAAAAGCAGTTTTATACTTGTGAGTGTTGATGACACAGCTTGGCAACACTTGATATTCTAGTTTCAAGCATGTTTTACTCAATATAGGTCATCAAATCTCAGCAACAAGCTGTAATATCTTACTGAGATCATTTAGGACCAAATGGGAACCACCCACCCCACCCGCAGGGACCCCAACGATGGAGATGGAACAACCAGCAACCGCCCTGTCGAGTTCCCCCCCTGAGGGAGGGGGAAAATTTTAAAATAATAATAAAATATATTAAAAAATAAATAAATAAATTGATAAATAGTAATAATAATAATAGTTATTATTATATATAAAAAAATACAAATAAAAAATAATTAAAGGAAGATCACAGACATGCTGACACACAAGGTTACTACCTCAGCAGCTGGCCGACTCGCAGAACCTCGGAATACGTTGCAGCACCAAGCTACCACAATAGATGCGGGGACTAGACCCAGCAGGCCCCAACCAAGACGAGCACCCGATTGTGAGGCATTAAAAGCCACAAAATGCAAGGGGTCCATCAGACCCACAAACGCTGGCTGAGTAGCAACAATATGAACATTACACAAGGGTTAAATGCAATCTAATTGAGTGTCTTAGATTCACATGGAATTTAAAGGGGAACATTATCACAATTTCAGAAGGGTTAAAACCATTAAAAATCAGTTCCCAGGGGCTTATTTTATTTTTCAAAGTGTTTTTCAAAATGTTACCCATCACGCAATATCCCTAAAAAAAACTTCAAAGTGCCTGATTTTAACCATCGTTATATACACCCGTCCATTTTCCTGTGACGTCGCATAGTGAAGCCGATACAAAAAAAACATGGCGGAGAGAACAGCAAATTATAGCGACATTAGCTCGGATTCAGACTCGGATTTCAGCGGCTTAAGCGATTCAACAGATTACGAATGTATTGAAACGGATGGTTGTAGTGTGGAGGCAGGTAGCGAAAACGAAATTGAAGAAGAAACTGAAGCTATTGAGCCATATCGGTTTGAACCGTATGCAAGCGAAACCGACGAAAACGACACGACAGCCAGCGACACGGGAGAAAGCGAGGACGAAGTCGGCGATCGCCTTCTAACCAACGATTGGTATGTGTTTGTTTGGCATTAAAGGAAACTAACAACTATGAACTAGGTTTACAGCATATGAAATACATTTGGCAACAACATGCACTTTGAGAGTGCAGACAGCCCAGTTTTCATCAATTAATATATTCTGTAGACATACCCTCATCCGCTCTCTTTTCCTGGGGGTCTGGCGGCAGATTTCTTTGACTTTATGGTTGGAAATGCATCTGCTTTGAGTGTCGCATGATATCCACACATTCTTGCCATCTCTGTCGTAGCATAGCTTTCGTCGGTAAAGTGTGCGGAACAAACGTCCAATTTCTTGCCACTTTCGCATCTTTGGGCCACTGGTGCAACTTGAATCCGTCCCTGTTCGTGTTGTTACACCTTCCGACAACACACCGACGAGGCATGATGTCTCCAAGGTACGGAAAACAGTCGAAAAAACGGAAAATAACAGAGCTGATTTGACTCGGTGTTTGAGAAAATGGCGGATTGCTTCCCGATGTGACGCCATGTTGTGACATCATCGCTCAGAGAGCGAATAATAGAAAGGCGTTTAATTCGCCAAAATTCACCCATTTAGAGTTCGGAAATCGGTTAAAAAAATATATGGTCTTTTTTCTGCAACATGAAGGTATATATTGACGCTTACATAGGTCTGGTGGTAATGTTCCCCTGTAAGCCTCCTCTTCTGGTCTAAACTTGTGGTGTGTGCAAGTAAACTTTAAAGAGTGAACTTCCCTGCCAGACTTCCAACCGAAGCAATGTGCTTGTGTTACTTGACTCCATGCAAGCGACAACAAGTGACCTCCCCTATGTCCATCCAGGAAGATGAACCGGGTTACGTCAGCGGGGGGGGGGAAAAGACGCCCAGATGGCTGGACGGGGGACCAGACACAGATGGGTCACGTGACGGGCGCTCTGCCACGGAACTTCCTGCTCGCTCTCCCTCTCTGTCGCAGCAGTTGGTGTCACTATTGGCGCCGTCTGCGTGAATTCGAGGCCCCGGCTGAACAGATTGGCGAGTCGGCGAGGATCATTCGCAGAAACTCTGTTAATCTCCCGCCGGCTGCGTCCAACGCACTCGCGCACCGTCCTGCTCTCTTCTTTTGTCTAAAGTGGGCCTGAGAAGACCCCGGGACTCAAAGCATGTCAGCACTATTGTTACTACACTGCAAAAAGTCAGTGTTCAAAAACATAATTAATTATTACCATTGAAATAAACACCTCAAAAGGCTTCCCTATTGTTACCTATAGTATACATTTAAAGAAAAAAAAAATGATGCTAAAATGTTTTGATGTTATCATAGTAGTATCAACTAGATACGCTCCTGTACTTGGTATCATTATTATTTGTTATTGTATTTATTAATTTATTTAATTTGTATTTATTTTTAATTTTTTCTTCCTGCATCTGCTGGGGCCTCGCCGCCTTCTCCCCGTGTGCCTCCTCACCTTGCTTTCTCACCTTCGCCTTCTCTTTTATTTTTATTTTTGTATTTATTTATTTAATTTAATAAATGTGTATTTATTATTATATTTACTATATGTATTATATTTATTATATTAATTAAATAATTATATTAATTAAATAATTATATGTATTATATTATATCACATTTTTATGTATTTATTTATTTATTTATTTATTATTATTATATTATTATATTTATTATTATTTTTTGTTATTTTGTTCATTAATTTATTTAATTTTTTTTTTTTTTTTTTTTTTTTTTTTTTCTTCCTGCGTCTGCTGGGGCCTCGCCGCCTTCTCCCCGTGTGCCTCCTCACCTTTGCCTTCTCTTTTATTTTTATTTTTGTATTTATTTATTTAATTTAATAAATGTGTATTTATTATTATATTTACTATGTGTATTATATTTATTATATTAATTAAAAAATTATACTAATTAAATAATTATATGTATTATATTATAATATATTTAATACATCACATTTTTATGTATTTATTTATTTATTTATTAATTATTATTATATTATTATATTTATTATTATTTTTTGTTATTTTGTTCATTCATTTATTTAATTTTTATTTATTTTTTATTTTTTATTCCTGCGTCTGCTGGGGCATCGCCACCTTCTCCCTGTGTGCCTCCTCACCTTCACCTTCTCTTTTATTTTATTTTATTTTATTTATCTATTTATTTAATTTATTACAATTTTACAAAACAGGAGAAAAAAAATACAAAAATGAGGGGTATTTTATTTAAGCAAAATTATCTGCCAATAGAACAAGAAAATGTGGCTTGTCAAGACTAACCTCAATGAACCCCAAAATAGCTTAAAATAAGTATATTCTCACTAATAACAAGTGCACTTTTCTTGGTAGAAAAAAAAGAGACCTTTTTGCTCAATATGTTGAAATAAAAATATTCTTAAATTAAGTAAATGCTAGTGCCATTATCTTGACATAAAAAAAAAATCATGCTACTACTACTACACTGCAAAAAGTCAGTGTTCAAAAACAAGAAAAAAAATTGAAAAATGAGGGGTATTTTATTTGAACTAAGCAAAATTATCTGCCAATAGAACAAGAAAATTTGGCTTGTCAAGACTTTCCAAAACAAGTAAAATTAACTAACCTCAATGAACCCAAAAATAGCTTAAAATAAGTATATTCCCACTAATAACAAGTGCACTTTTCTTGGTAGAAAAAAAAAAATTGCTCAATATGTTGAAAAATATTCTTAAATGAAGTAAATGCTAGTGCCATTATCTTGACATAATGATATTACATTTCTTGAAACCAGAAAACTTATATTAAAAACTAATTTATTGTTCTTAATGGAAAGGCAACAAGGCAAGCGCTTGTTACTCTCGGGGTCTCCTAGCCGCTCAGGCAAATCATATTGTCTAAAAATGCATTTTTCCATGGATAACATGACATCATCACGCCAAGTGCGTGCTCTTTCAGTCAATTAGTGCACATATATACAATTTTTAATTGTCATTTGAGGAATTTATATGAATGTGCATGAACTATTTCTGTTCAAAATAGTTTGAAATGTCAAATGTTAAATGTTTAAATATTAAGTTTACTGTACTGTGCCAACTGTACTACTATATGAGTACATATTTAGGGACCGCAATGTCCCTTTGGGACAGAGGACCCTATTGTATTTCGTGCATTTTATTATTATTATTATTCCGCCGCCTCTTTGAGCTGTAATTTGACCCCCTTAACATGCTTCAAAACTCACCATATTTGACACACACATCAGGACTAGCAAAAATTGCCATCTAATCAAAAAACCAAACCCCAAAACTCAAAATTGCGCTCTAGCGCCCCCTCGGAAAAAACACAGACAAAACTGCTTGTAACTTCCGGTAGGAATGTCGTAGAGACATGAACACAAACCTCTATGTAGGTCTCACTTAGACCTAGATCTCATACATAGACATCCTTCAGCCAAAATCAACAGGAAGTTGGCAATTCCCCCTTCAAAACAAAAGTTTACTAAAAACAGTCAATTTTGCCTCTTTGAGCTGTAATTTGACCCCCTTAACATGCTTCAAAACTCACCAAACTGGACACACACATCAGGACTGGCAAAAATTGCAATCTAATAAAAAAAAAAAAAAAAAACCCTAAAACTCAAAATTGCGCTCTAGGAAGAAAACACAGACACAACTGCTCCTAGGAAGAAAATTCAGACTTAACTGCCTGTAATTTCTAGTAAGAATGTCGTAGAGACATGAAACAAAAACCTCTATGTAGGTCTCACTTGGACCTACATTTCATATATTGACAACCCCCAGCAAAAAATCAACAGGAAGTTTGCAATTCCCCCTTCAAAACAAAGGTTTTGTAAAAACCGGTCACCTTTTTTCAAACATTATCTCCTCTGAGTGCGTTTGTCGTGTCGGCTTCAAACCAGCACAGGAGAGAGATTGAACCCTTCTGATTAAAAGTTGACCAAAGAGTTTTAATTACTGTTCCGGTTTGGATTTTATGTGCCTTCAAAGTCGGTCCCGTCCATCGCTGCTTGCAGCTTTAATTTCTATTGTTTCATTGAAAATAAAACAGCAAAGTCCATTTGGCTTTCATCTGTTTTAATTATGAGACACAATTGTGTCAAAATCATGATTTTTTTTTTCATGCTTGAAATAAGAAATGATTACTTTAAAAAAAAGTAGTTTTATACTTGTGAGTGTTGATGACACAGCTTTGCAACACTTGATATTCTAGTTTCAAGCATGATTTTCTCAATATAGGTCATCAAATCTCAGCAACAAGCTGTAATATCTTACTGAGATCATTTAGGACCAAAACAATTAAAACAAGTAAAACACTCTAACATAAAATCTGCTTAGTGAGAAGAATGATCTTATCAGACAGAAAATAAGCAAATATCACCCTTATTTGACATATTACATCTTACTTACATTTCAGTTTTTGCAGTGCAGCATTGCTACTACACTGCAAAAAGTCAGTGTTCAAAAACAAGACAAAAACATACAGAAATGAGGGGTATTTTACTTGAGCTAAGCAAAATTATCTGCCAATAGAACAAGAAAATTTGGCTTGTCAAGACTTTCCAAAACAAGTAAAATTATCTCACCTCAGTGAACCCCAAAATACCTTAAAATAAGTATATTCTCACTAATAACAAGTGCACTTTTCTTGGTAGAAAAAAAAAGAGACCTTTTTGCTCAATATGTTGAAAAATATTCTTAAATGAAGTAAATGCTAGTGCCATTATCTTGACATATATATATATATATATATGTATATATATATATATATATATATATATATATATATATATATATATATATATATATATTTTCATGCTACTACTACTACTACTTTCTGTCACGACGGGGGGGTCGCAGCTTGCTGCGAGGTTTGTTCTTCCGGGATGCAAACAGACTATTCCGGACAAGGCTTGCAGGTAGGAACATATTTATTAATCTAACTACAAAATAACAGGCAAAAGCTCTCTAACTGTGGCATGAAATAAACAAGACTTACTTAGAGGGTTATGTGACAATAGCGTGAAGCAAACAACTAGCATAAACTATAGCATGGCAAGAAACAAACAACTAACATAACTATGGCATGAAACAACTATGAAACTGTGGCATGAAACAACTAACATAACTATGGCATGGAACAACTATGAAACTGTGGCATGATACAACTAACATAATTATGGCATGGAACAACTATGAAACTGTGGCATGAAACAACTAACATAACTATGGCATGGAACAACTATGAAACTGTGGCATGATACAACTAACATAACTATGGCATGGAACAACTATGAAACTGTGGCATGATACAACTAACATAACTATGGCATGGAACAACTATGAAACTGTGGCATGATACAACTAACATAACTATGGCATGGAACAACTATGAAACTGTGGCATGATACAACTAACATAACTATGGCATGGAACAACTATGAAACTGTGGCATGAAACAACTAACATGAACTATGACATAGCACAACATGAAACTGTGGCATGAAACCAGTAACTAGCATAACTATAGAATCAGACCTGAAACTAGCAATGACGCCAGGCCAACTTACTGGCAAAGGCGGTTTAAGTAGTCCCTGGATTAGAGCCAGGTGAGCATCCGAACACCAGCGGTAGGTGAAAATCATATGCCACCATGGCAACCAAAGAGTGCACAAAAACAGGAACTTTTGGAGTTAAACTAACAGAACATAACGAAAAAACGACACTTTCATACTAGACTGGCCTGCCTGTAGTCCAGACCTTTCTCCCATTGAAAATGTGTGGTGCATTATGAAGCCTAAAATAGCACAACGGAGACCCCCGGACTGTTGAACAACTTAAGCTGTACATCAAGCAAGAATGGGAAAGAACATGAACTATTAATCTACTTGTTCATTTACTGTTGATATCTGCTTACTTTCTCTTTTAACATGTTCTATCTACACTTCTGTTAAAATGTAATAATCACTTATTCACCTTTTCAGAGGTGGTATAGTACCGAATATGATTCATTAGTATTGCGGTACTATACTAATACCGGTATACTGTACAACCCTATACTGTACTGTTTTAATTAATTATAACTAAAAAAGACTAATAATTAATTATTACCATTGAAATAAACACCTCAAAAGGCTTCCCTATTGTTGCCTATAGTGTTGTTGCGTTTTGGACCAGTTGTTCCTCCCAGGGAATTCAAGTCACAATTCGCTCCCAAGTTCTTTCCGACACTTAAAGCTGAGTTAAAAAGCCACCAGAGACAGAATAGGTATTTTGTTGTATATTCTCAAAGCTTTGCCAATATACATTTTGATTGAGACCAGTCTAACCCTAGAACATTCTATCGCGCCTCCCCAAAATGGTCTGTCTTCCCGATCCCACCACCCTCTCTCTCGTCCCATCTCTGTAGACAAAACAAATGCTAGTCAAAACACATTCCAAAGAACTCAAGGTTAACACACACAGTATACTTGCTGACAAGAGCATCAAGAGAAGAAATGGAAAACACGAGCTGTTTTCAAATATGACTAAGAAATGAAAGAATTCCTGTATAACAGGTTAGTTTTGGTGAATCAACTCACTGAATAATATCCATGGGATCTGTATAAGTTTAAGTACACATTCTGATGGTGGAGCCTAACTCTAAAGTGTTTGTGAGTTGCAGTTTGTAAATGAACACTGAAATTCAAGTATTTATTTTATTTATATATATATATATATATATATATATATATATATATATATATATATTTAAATTCGGATATATGTAAATATCTGCCTCCGACAGTATACATTACAAAAAAAAAAAAAAAATTGTGATGCTAAAAAATATTGATGTTATCATAGTAGTATCGACTAGATACGCTCCTGTACTTGGTATCATTACAGTGGATGTCAGGTGTAGATCCACCAATGGCGTTTGTTTACATTGTGACGCCAGTTAGCTATTGTATCCTCCTACGTTGTGAAGGTGTGAAGGGAAACATGTTTAGCTATTCTTCGTCCTGCAGTGATAATGATACTTGTAAGAAACTTACTTTGTCACCATGGAGGCGAGGACTATGGACTGGACTCTTACTATTATGTTGGATCCACTATGGACTGGACTCTCACAATATTATGTCAGACCCACTCGACATCCATTGCTTTCGGTCTCCCCTAGAGGGGGGGGGGTTACCCACATATGCGGTCCTCTCCAAGGTTTCTCATAGTCATTCACATCGACGTCCCACTGGGGTGAGTTTTTCCTTGCCCTTATGTGGGCTCTGTACCGAGGATGTCGTTGTGGCTTGTGCAGCCCTTTGAGACACTTGTGATTTAGGGCTATATAAATAAACATTGATTGATTGATTGATTGATTAGTGATTTAGAAGTAGCTAAAACACTGCAGACTGTGGACGGACTTTAGCCCCTCGCCAGCTTTCAGTGTTATAACTTCACCTTTATCTTTACTTTTTAAGCCAAAATGTGTCCGTTCTCCCTTTTCTGTCTACACACTGTGTCTGCTTGTAAGTACTCTGTGTGTGTGTGCAGCCGAACATGCTCCTCTGCTCGTAAAACCAGCAATGTCATGACGTGACGACGACAGGGGGCGGGGGTTGGCTGACCAGTATTTTTCAGAGGCAGTATAGTACAGAATATAATTCATTATACTATACTAACACCGGTATACCATACAACCCTACCGTCCATACTCACATTCACACCTATTTAGCAGAGGTGGGACCAAGTCATTGTTTTGCAAGTCACAAGTAAGTCTCAAGTCTTTGCCCTCAAGTCCGAGTCAAGTCCCGAGTCAAGACAGGCAAGCCCCGAGTCAAGTCCAAAGTCAAGACTGGAAAGTCTCAAGTCAAGTCCTAAGTCCTGCATTTTGAGTTTCGAGTCCTTTCAAGTCCTTTTAACCACAGACTAATATATTAACACAGATTGTGTATGCTTTTCAAACGCTGTATTTATTTATTAAAACAAGTGCATTTTAAATTGCAGGAAAGAAAATTGTGCTGACATTGCACTTTATAATAGCACTATTAACCAGTCATTTTAAACATTAACTCATTCCTTTACAGAACAAACACATTGAAAAATAAAGTGCAAATGTACTTATTTGTACAAAAGTGTTAACATTGAAAAAACATGACATATACGTGAACATAACAAAAAAGTTGTACTTTTTATATGTCAGGGCCCTATGCTGCATTGCATCTGCAAAAGACCAAATTAGCCAAGAGTCTGTCAGTCATTTGTGCACGATGGGGGCGTAGTATGATGCCACCATGGCTGAAAACTCGCTCCACTGGAGCACTGGAGGCAGGCACTGCCAAGACTCTCATGGCCACTCGGAACAGTGAAGGAAGAGTCTTCATGTTCAATGCCCAGAACAAAAGGGGGGAGAGAGTTTTTTTGGGTTGGTGCACTACTTGTAAGTGTATCTTGTGTTTTTTATGTTGATTTAATTAAAAAAAAAAAAAGAAATTTCTTGTGCGGCCCGATACCAATCGATCCACGGACCAGTACCGGGCCGCGGCCCGGTGGTTGGGGACCACTGAGGTAAACAACCAACAGTATGTCAGAAAGCTAGCTAAAACGGTACACATATTCATAATATAGTATACATTTTAACTGACCTTTATTTTACTATTTTTGTCTTTTTTTTTAGGTGGCTAAAATACGCGGTGCTGCTGACCGCCGTCTAACGTTACGTGTGATATATTGACTAACGTAACCCTGCTTAAAAAAAATCACTGAACAAAAAGTATGAATAAGGTAGTGAACTGCAACAGATTCCCGTGTTTGCAATAACGTTATAACGTTAGCAGTGAGTTTACAGCCTCACTGATTTAACTACACAGCAAATAAAAGTCACGTTACTTAGCCAATAAACGTTATCTTACATTCAAAACTTACCGTTCTTTGTGCAACTTCAAATGCCGGACGAAGTTGGAAGTTGTTGCCTCTCCATCAGTAATTTTCAAACCGCATGTGTTGCATACTGCAAACCGTTTTGTGTTGACCACCTCGTAATTTTTATACCCAAACAAAATTATTTTAGGCATCACTTTTTGTTCACTGGCGTGTGGTTTGAACATGTCTTCTTCGTTGGTTGTCCTGCAATTTGATTGGATGAATGCTGTGTGATGAAAACAAAGTAGATCTAATTTGATTGGCTGTTGTACTGAGAGCACACCAGCTGACACACGCAACGCTGATAGACAAGTACACAATGAAAAATACGGAGCGCTCCCGAATAACTTTTTCATCTTTGGGTTTTGGGGAAAGTAGCAAGTCATGTCAAGTCATGTCAATTCAAAAGGCTCAAGTCCAAGTGAAGTCACAAGTCATTGATGTTAAAGTCTAAGTCGAGTTGCAAGTCTTTTTACATTTTGTCAAGTCGAGTCTAAAGTCATCAAATTCATGACTCGAGTCTGACTCGAGTCCAAGTCATGTGACTCGAGTCCACACCTCTGCTATTTAGAGTCTGAACATGAATATGTTTTTGGTGGACGGATGGCATGATCACAACATGGTGGAATCTAGTCAAAGTCTTTAACCCCACCCACCCTCCTTGAACTCGCCAATGTGATAAGCGTGCATACAAGTCCACCATGCCACGCCGGATTTAACTAAATCCACTCCAAAGTCGCCTTTATCAGGCGCCCTTTTCTACCTCTCGGCTGTGGTGGCGAAGCCACCGAGGAGGCGAGCTCCCCGAGCCCTTGAAAATGTGCAAAATGAAGCGGGGAGAAGCGGCACGGACCACCAGGTGCCGCGTCTCCACCTACAGCGGGCCGAGGGACGCCACTCCTCTCCAATAAGCCAAAGGGCTGAGATTGGGCTCGCCAAAAGACACTCGGAGCGTGCACATCAAAGCGGCGTGGGATTATGCTTCTCCATCCTGAGGCCCGCCTTTGAAGGGAAACTTAGTGCAGAGCCGGCGGTGGCCGCTCCACGTGTGCGATTGTGTGTTTGTTTAAACCCATTTACTCACTGCTTTTGCCACTAGGATGCAGTGGTTGTGTGTGTGTGTGTGTGTGTGTGTGTGTGTGTGTGTGTGTGTGTGTGTGTGTGTGTGTGTGTGTGTGTGTGCTCGCACAGAAGTTTCTCTCAACTTCAACTTAAAGGGTGCATATGTGCACAGCTCCACAAGACTTCCACACTTCTGTATTGTTAAAAAAGGTGCACTGCAAAAAGTCAGTCTTCAAAAACAAGAAAAAAAAAAAAATTACAAAAATGAGGGATTTTATTTGAACTAAGCAAAATTATCTGCCAATAGAACGAGAACATTTGGCTTGTCAAGACTTTCCAAAACAAGTAAAATTAGCTAACCTCAATGAACCCAAAAATAGATTAAAATAAGAATATTCTCAATAATAACAAGTGCACTTTTCTTGGTAGAAAACATTTTTTTGCTCAATATGTTGAAAAATATTCTTAAATGAAGTAAATGCTAGTGCCATTATCTTGACATAATGATATGCGCTCGGCATTACATTTCTTGAAACCAGCAAACTTATACTAAAAACTAATTTAATGTTCTTAATGCATACTTGCCAACCTTGAGACCTCCGATTTCGGGAGGTGGGGGGTGGGGGCGTGGTCGGGGATGGGGCGGGGTTAATATATATATATATATATATATATATATATATATATATATATATATATATATATATATATAAGAAATACTTGACTTTCAGTGAATTCTAGCTATATATATATATATATATATATATATATATATATAAATAAAATAAATACTTGAATTTCAGTGTTCATTTACAAACTACAACTCTTTAGAGTTAGGCTCCACCATCAGAATGTGTACTTAAACTTACCGTATTTTCCGCACTATTAGCCGCACCTAAAAACCACAAATTTACTCAAAAGCTGACAGTGCGGCTTATAACCCGGTGCGCTTTATATATGGATTAATATTAAGATTCATTTTCATAAAGTTTCGGTCTCGCAACTACGGTAAACAGCCGCCATCTTTTTTCCCCGTAGAAGAGGAAGTGCTTCTTCTTCTACGCAAGCAACCGCCAAGGTAAGCACCCGCCCCCATAGAACAGGAAGCGCTTCTTCTTCTACTGTAAGCAACCACCCGCCCGCGTAGAAGAAGAAGAAGAAGCGCGCGGATATTACGTTTCATTTCCTTTGTGTGTTTACATCTGTAAAGACCACAAAATGGCTCCTACTAAGCGACAGGTTTCCGGTTCATGAAAAGACGCAATCTCTCCATCCGCACACGGACTACTATTTCACAGCAACTGCCTAAAGACTTTCAAGAAAAGCTGGCTACTTTCCGTGCATATTGTAAAAACAAGATAGCTGAAAAAAAGATCCGGCCAGAGAACATTATCAACATGGACGAGGTTCCACTGACTTTTGATATTTGTGAACCGCACTGTGGATACAACGGGAGCACGTACGGTGAATATTCGCACCACAGGGAATGAGAAGTCATCCTTCACTGTGGTTCTAGCTTGCCATGCTAATGGCCAGAAACTTCCACCCATGGTGATATTCAAAAGGAAGACCTTGCCAAAAGAGACCTTTCCAGCCGGCGTCATCATAAAAGCTAACTCGAAGGGATGGATGGATGAAGAAAAGATGAGCGAGTGGTTAAGGTAAGTTTACGCGAAGAGGCCGGGTGGCTTTTTTCACGCAGCTCCGTCCATGTTGATATACAACTCCATGCGCGCCCACATCACGCTGGTTTTTAATATATTATTAAAGTTTGACTGACCTATCTGACTGTTTTTTTGACATTCCTTTAGCGCAGTTAGATGCGGCTTATAACACGGGGCGGCTTATAGGTGGACAAAGTTTTGAAATATGCCGTTCATTGAAGGCGCGGCTTATAACCCAGGGCGGCTTATGGTGCGGAAAATACGGTATACAGATCACATGGATATTATTCAGTGAGTTGATTCACCAAAACTAACCTGTTATACAGGAGGAAAAAGCACACAGGACGTTTCAATTGTTCACAGACTGGTCGCGCTCATCAGCATGACAAGACACTTCCGGTCTGCAGGTGATAGCATTCAATTGGGAAGAAACACCCTACTGCCCCCTACTGACCAATGTGAATACTGATAAATGTGTAATGACAGCTCCAAAAACGAATTCAAACCACAAAATAAAATAAATAAATCAACACAAAAATGTGACACATTATGGGTGGGTCACATATGCATGTACAGTAGATGGCAGTATTGTCCTGTTTAAAAGTGTCACAACATTGCTGTTTACGGCAGACAAACTGCTTTACGGTAGACACAGTTGTTGTGTGTTGTCAACACGTCACTCAGGTCCGCCTGAATTTCGGGAGTTTTTCGGGAGAAAATTTGTCCCGGGAGGTTTTTGGGAGAGGCCCTGAATTTCGGGAGTCTCCCGGAAAATCCGGGAGGGTTGGCAAGTATGTCTTAATGGAAAGGCAACAAGGCAAGTGCTTGTTACTCTCGGGGTCTCCTTGCCGCTCAGGCAAATCATATTGTCTAAAAATGCATTTTTCCATGGATAACATGACATAATCGCGCCAATTGCGTGCTCTTTCAGTCAATTAGTGCGCAAGGAATATATATATATAAGCGATGTCCGATAATATCGGCCTGCCGATATTATCGGCCGATAAATGCTTTAAAATGTAATATCGTAAATTATCGGTATCAGGTTGTTTTTTTATCGGTATCGTTTTTTTTTTGTTTTTTTTTGTTTTTTTTATCAAATCAACATAAAAAACACAAGATACACTTACAATTAATGCACCAACCCAAAAAAACCTCCCTCCCCCATTTACACTCATTCACACAAAAGGGTTGTTTCTTTCTGTTATTAATATTCTGGTTCCTACATTATATATCAATATTCCTACAATTCCTATATAATTCCTTATATATAATTAATTATATAATATTATAATTCCTTATATATCAATACAGTATGCAAGGGATACAGTCCGTAAGCACACATGATTGTGCGTGCTGCTAGTCCACTAATAGTACTAACCTTTAACACTTCATTTTACTCATTTTCATTCATTACTAGTTTCTATGTAACTGTTTTTA